>NC_142937.1:92437336-92497336 GCF_046866305.1 Octopus bimaculoides | reverse complement strand
GAGACCTTTACATAGTAGCTCCAGGCGGTAGAAATTGTAGCCAAGCGTCCCTCATATCACGCCACAATGTGTTATGCACGAATATATGCATGGGCCTTGAAAGGAAACTTCTGCGCGGTAGCTGGGAGTGATAGAAATTGCAGCCAAATCTGCTTCAAATGATACACTTTTGTCTTGACAAATGAAGGAAGCACTGGATTTCGTAGACCGTGGTGTCGGGGGGGGGGGGCATACGTTACTTAGAAAAAGTAAGAAGGTCACAGTTGGAATACATTTGGTTCTAGATCTACTCAGTCCTAGCTGACCAAAAACTAACCGACAACAAAAACAAGCAACAGAAACAACTGCAGTAAAAGAAATCGGTGTAGGAGTCTCTGGGGCTCCATCCATATGTATATACAAAAAAGCAATAGTTAAGTGATGAAATTATAAAATATGGATGTAAAATAACAACCTGTGGAGCGACATGAAAGGTGCAACCAATTTATGAATAAATAATTTTACATAAGTGACCATGAAAATTAATTAAACTGAGTTAATTATCTTTTCTAGTCCATTTTATAAACAATAAAACACCATGCTTGAGAATTTTTATAGACATTGGGGGATTCCATATGTGATAATTTATGAGCCAATGAGGGAGCCTGTGATTACTAAGACTAATTAAACTGACTTAATTATCCATTTCTGGTACATTTTATAAGCAATAAAAACAGTCGTTTGTTTCTTTGTTGTCCCTTTTGTTTCATACCAGAGGTCGCTGTAGAGAATGCATAGATATTCAACACCTTCAGCGTTAAGTTAAGTATGGAACATTAAAGGACTAGATCACATATTCCATATTGAGGCATAGGCAATCTACGCGATACGGAGCGCTCGGTTTCAGATTTTGCTGGATATGAAATTCTGTGAGTCAAAAAATGCCTGGAATAAAATATTGGATGTAGTTTTAAGGATACAAATCAGTATAAATATATTCCGGTCATTTCAAAATGTAACCGCATGTGTATCGTTAGCGATTTTCTTCCTCCGTCTTCCCTTCCTTTGGACTTTCTTCTATTTCTGAAGAAGAGCTTCGCTCGAAACGTTCCTTTCCTGAGCGTCTGATAATACAGTACTCGCGTTATTGTCTTTTCTTGTTTTTTCTTCTTTGTTTGGATCCACTATATATACATACATACATACATACATATATATATATATATATATATATATATATATATATATATATATATATATATATATATATATACATATATGTATATATATGTATGTACGTATGTATGTATGTATGCATGTGCACACTAATACACACGTGTGTGATGTGCGTGTTTATCTATCTATCTATCTATCTATCTATAAACACACACATATATACACATAGGTGTGGAGAAATAGGCATGTGTGCGCGCGCGTGTTTTGTCTGTGCGTGCGCGTGTTTTTGTGTGTGTGTGGGGGCATGTATTTTAATTAAAGACCGTGGTAGCTATTTCGGAATATGGTTCCTGACATTGTTATCAATGACTAAATGATGTTTCTCGGTTGATGAGTTGAAAAGTTCGTTCGCAGCATAGATAGAAAATGAGGGAGAGAGCGAGAGAGAGAGAGAGAGAGAGAGAGAGAGAGAGAGAGAGAGAGAAATAGAGAGAGAGGGAAAGAGAGAAAGAAATATAGAGAAAGAGAAAGAGAGAGGGAGAGGTGATTGAGAGGAGTGTGATAACGAAAGGGGTTTAAGAAGATAAAAAAAAATACAAGGTAATTGGAAACAGAAATGAGAACAACGTTGTGCCTGCGACCAGATACGATGGCCTTAACAATTAAGGGGTTGTTTGTATGAGAAAGAAGGGGGTGGGGATTCGACCAAACCATTAACTCCCTTATATACTACACAAAGAATGTCAACAACCCCAGATAATATTTCATAATGAACTTATAAAAAGAATTCTAATTAGGATTTGCGAACATTGGGATTCCTTTCATAGACACTTGACCCCTAGAATGGTAAGAATATTCTGGGCATTCTCACGAATATCATCAGCAAACCGAAGTAAGATAAAACCGGGAAAAGAGCCTCGGCTCCCTCGTTGGAACGTTTAGCTTTAATCTATAGGATTGGACATGTATGTATGTATGTACGTATGTATGTATGTATGTATGTATGTATGTATGTATGTATGTATGTATGCATGTAGAAATGTATGCAGATATGTATACATATATACATATCATACATATATATATATATATATATATATATATATATATATATATATATATATATATATATATATATATATATATATATATATATATATATATATACAAGAATAAGGGCAGGGAATCGTCAATTAATAATAGAATTAATAATTAACAATTTTGCCAAGTAGTTCAGTATGAAAAAACCTTTATCGGTAAAACCATTTATCATCATAAATATACAGGGATTAGCATTGAGTTGCTTCTCCAACATACTGAAAATTTAGAAATAGCAGTCAAAGAACTTTGACTGCTATTTCTAAATTTTCAGTATGTTGGAGAAGCAACTCAATGCTAATCCCTGTATATTTATATATATATATATATATATATATATATATATATATATGCATTCGCCATGATAGATCGCTAACCACTAAACCTTTTTTCTATTTTCTCTCCCTGTTTATTTCTGTGTTCCATTCTGTCGAAGAGCGTAGGCTCGAAACGTTAAAGACTTTCTCACTTCCCGAGCGTTAAACTAATACATCTGTTTGTTGTTTACACACTCGTCTTCGTCTTTTGCTTTTTTTGTAAATTCTCACTATATATATATGCATATATATACATAAATACGTACAGACATATATGCGTGTGTGTGTATAATTATATATATATATATGTGTGTGTGTGTGTGTGTGTGTGTACGACGATCTCGAGGCGAACCTGGGCGTCGACGAGGAATACCTGACCCGCCTATTCAAGACGACTTTCGGGCCGGGACCTATGGACAACTTCCAGAGATCCCTGGCCTGGCAGTGTTGTTGAGAAGCGCTACCCGTTCAGAATAAGCTCCACAGGCATGGCTCGAGAAACACGGGGCCGACCTGCCAGAGATGCGGTCAGAGCGACGAAACCGTTCTGCACGCACTCGTGCAGTGTCCAGCCATTTCCGACCTGTGGTCCTATGTCGAACGACTGCTATCACGTGTAGGACAAGTCGGTTTATCAACCGAGTCTATCGTGAATATTGTCACGCCTCCTTCCATGAAACGGGAAAGAAGAACCATTTTCATCGTACTTGTGGCTATGGCGAAAGAATGTGTATGGTGGAAAGGTCTGGAGACAAACACTTTCCTCTCTGTTCAATCTCTCATCAACTTCTTCAAGTATCACTTGAAGAAGAAGGTGAGAGTAGAAAGGGAAGTTTTGTCTACTGAATGTTTAAAAAAATGGGTGAATGTAGCAAGGATGGCACGTGTGAATGACGAAGCCACCTTGAGCATAACCCTATGAACCAACAAAAAAAAAAAAAAGGAAAAGAAAAAGAAAGGAAAAAAGAGAGTCACTTACTGTAATGCGTTTTTTTTTTGCATGACATTACTGCCCGAGGTTACCGTGGTCTTTTCCGGAGGCTTTTCTTTCCGCAGATAAATCTAATCTGTTTCTCCTTTTTACACTATGACATTTCTGTGATATACGATCCCTATTGATCGGCTTTTTTTTCTAGATCCCTTTTGATCGAATTTCTACCCCCACCACCTTTCCTTTTTTCTTTTCCTTCTCTTCTCGAAAAGAAAAGCTCTACTTTGTATTTTGTCGCCTCTGTGTTCAGCCCCGTGGGGCCAATAAAGAAACATATCTCTCTCTCTCTCTCTCTATATATATATATATATATATATATATATATATATATATATATATATATATATATATATATATATGTACTGAGCTTCATGCTGAATTCTCCCGTTTTATCTGGTTATGTTACTCTCGTACTCATGCACCTAGATATATATTTGTAGGAACGTATACACACACACACATATATGCATGTATGCTTGTATACGTATATATATATATATATATATGTGTGTGTGTGTGTGTGTGTGTGTGTGTGTGTGTGTGTGTGTGTGTGTGCATACAGAGACAGGCGTGTATCACTGGCGTAGGCGTACTTTACTGAAGGTGATGTCGATTGTGGTGGCACTGGTGTTTGGGTTTTTGTTCTTTTATCACGCTGCTTACATATATATACTGATAATGATGCTTCTGTTGTTACTGCTGCTGCTGCTGCGATAGTGAAGATTTATGGAGTCTGGATATTTACATGGCTTTTAACGAGCTTCTCGTTTATTTTTATCTGTTTATGGTGTTGTGATGATGTTGAAGATGAGGATGATGCTGGTGGTGGTGGTGGTGGTGGTGGTGGTGGTGGTGGTGGTGGAGGAGCAGGAGCAGCAGGAGAAAGAGGAGGTGGAGAAGGAGAAATAGGAGGAAGAGGAGGAAAGATGACAATAATATCTTCATCATCATCATCGCCACCATCATCATCATGGCGATAATGAATGATAACGATGACAACGACGACGACGATGACGATGACCATGATGATGATGATGGCGATGACGATGACGACACTGCTATGTTTGTATACTATTACTGGTCGGTCACATTGTTTTTCCACTCAGACCCTCTCGTGTCACCCTTATCTCTCTCATCCTCTGATCATACTCCCCCCTCCCCGCCACATACCCTCTATGTTCTAGTCCTTCCACCCACAAACGCTGGAGACCCGCCCTACATAATATCTTTCCTGCAGTCGTCCTATCTCTCTCTCTTTCTCTTTTTCTCTCTCATCCCCCCATTCTTTTAAGGAAGTGTCAGCAATGCCAATATTTGAAGATTCATGATTTTTCTTGAGAGACCAAGCTGTGATTCCCGATTGCTTTTTCGGGCTAAACAGCAGTAACAATCGTCCCTTCCAGAAGCCACATTATGTTGGCAAATAGCTTTTTACATTTATAATTTGTTCCGCTGGAAAAAGCGAAACTTCTGCCGGGACTTCACTGGAGCTTTATATATCAATACACAGTGACATGCTTCACCGAAACTTCTATCTCGCTGCTTCACCATAAGCCGACTATGATAGGTGCTTTTTCGACGGCCGGGATCCGAATACCATCGATTTCTGGAGGTGCCTCAGCATTTCCCAGCTAAAAACTCACCTTTTTACGATTTCTGGTGGTACCTCAGTATTCCCCAGCTAAAATTTACCCCATCGTTTTATGAAGAAGCAAGCGCACCTGGAAGTATTGTTATCCATCAAGCACAGGACCCGAATAACTCTTTGGCAGTGGGGACTGGTTCACGTGACATGAACTCATACCTACACAGCGGTGTCCAGGAGTCCGCCCTTCTTCGAATCGTCTATTCCTTAACTATAGAACATATTACGCTATTTGGCTCATAGATTCTGTGGCACATTTCTAGAGGCAAACTTTCTCTCGAGCGCTATATTGCCTCAATTACAGGACCACCTTCCCTTGATTGATTCATGGCTTCGATGACTCAATTCTAGAAATCCATAGGACCATCTTTCGATATTTGATCCATAACAGGGGCCCTTGACAGGCACTACCACAACGAGCTAGAATGGAATTGGGAGTTTTGGTGATTAAGGGTTAATTCCATACTCCCCACCAAGACTCCTGATCTTCCAAACTGGATAAACACCACAGCATACCATTTGATGTCTTCTTCAGGACAATCTCCAGAGTTAACCAATAAAATGAAAAAAGAAAAAACGGGACAGTATTGGTGCTGACAAGGGTGGAGTGGTATAAAAGACGGTGGTGGTATTCCTGTAATAATGGCTTCGTATATACATTACTGTTTAGCCCTGGGTTAATAGTAGTGAAAGCACATTCCAGCCATGACCACCCTGTCTGTCTAAGGGTATGTAGAACTTCATTATTGAAATGCATTCTGTCTACTTATACATGACATTAGGGTCACGTTTGAGGAAGATTTTTAGCTGATATTTTTAGCAAGTCGAGCAATCACATTGTCTCACTGGTTTTAGCGTTGGTAGTGTGTGTTGAGGTTGGTGCTGCTGGTGTTGCTGATGATGATGATGGCGTTGTTGTTGGTGGTGGTGGAGATGCCTGTGATAATGACAATGGGGGTGGTGATGTTGGTGGTACAGGTGATTGTGACGGTGGTGATGGTGATGATGGCGGTGGCAATGGTGATGACAGCGACGGGGATAGTGGTAATGGTAGTGGTGGTGTTTGGGGGTGGCAGTGCTGGGGTTGTTGGTGAGGGCGATGGTAGCGATGGTGGTTCGCATAGTGGCGTTGGTGTTGGCGTTGTGATAGTGGTAGCAACGATGGCGAGAGTGGAAATAAGGCGGTGATGGTATTGGGTGTGGTACCAGCGGTAGTAGTGGTAGTGGTAGTGGTGGTAGTGGTGGTGGTGGTGGTGATGTTAATGTTGGTATTGGTGACTCGATATTGGTGATGTTACTGGATAGTAAAGGCGGGGCGGGCTCTGCTTGAAGCTGATATTTGTCATAGTGCTAGTGGCGGCGGTGATGATAATGGTGCTAGTGGTGATGGTGGTGGTGGTGGTGGTAGCAGTGGTGGTGATCGGGGGGAGGGGTTGGAGAAGGTATTGTCAGCATTAATGAAGATATATTTTCTGCTGAGTTACACCCGCGGCGGCGGCGGCAGCAGCAGCAATACTAGTAGTAGTAATAGTGATGGTGGTGGTGGCTGCATTGTAGTAGTAGTAGTAGTAGTAGTAGTAGTGGTGGTGGTGGTGGTAGCATTGTTCTGTTCTGTGTTTATCTTAATAGCTGAGATGTAACATTATACTGAAGATCAGACAATAAGACTCACAGACAGACATAATCTTGTAGTAATGATATACACTGCATGTTAGATAGGTCGTATCACACACACAAACACACACAGAAACGACATTTTGATTATTTTTCTTTGGAGTGAAAGCTCAAATATATCATAATATATACTAGAGACTGTCCGCGTGAATGTGTGAACGTATGTATGTATGTATGTATGTATGTATGTATGTATGTATGTATGTATGTATGTATGTATATATATATATATATATATATATATATATATATATATATATATATATATATACATATGCATATACGCATATACATATAGATATATACATGCGTGTGTGTGGGAGGGGTGTGTATGTGGGAGGGGTGTGTGTGTGGGGGGGTATAGGTATCTCTTTGGCTACAATGTTCCTTCAAATTTTCTCGGTTTTTCCTCGTCTACTCTAATCCAATCTACACGATATTCTGAAGAAAGAAAATATCCGAAACGTCATAGCAAGAAACACTTTCTTTTCCGCTGAGCCTCAAACTAATGATGTCGATCGTAAACTTTTCCCGTCTTGCTATTAATCATTGTTCTACTCCTTATCTATCTATCTATCTATCTATCTATCTATCTATCTATCTATCTATCTATCTGGAGGGAAGGTACGACGACGATCTCGGGGCGAACCTGGGCGTCGACAAGGAATACCTGACCCGCCTGTTTAAGACGACCTTCGGGCCGGGACCTATGGACAACTTCCAGAGATCCCTGGCCTGGCAGTGCTATCGAGAAGCACTACCCGTTCGGGATAAGCTCTACAGGCATGGCTCGAGAAACACGGGGCCGACCTGTCCGAGATGCCGGCAGAGCGACGAAACCGTTCTGCACGCACTCGTACAGTGTCCCACCATTTCCGAGCTGTGGGCTTACGTCGAACAACTGCTATCGCGTGTGGGACGAGTCGGTCTATCAGCCGAGTCTATCGTGAATATTGTCGCGCCTCCTTCCTCTAAACGGGAAGGAAGAGCTATTTTCATCGTACTTGTGGCTATGGCGAAAGAATGTGTATGGTGGACGCGTCTGAAAGGTCTAGAGACAAAGACTTTCCTCTCTGGGCAATCTCTCATCAACTTCTTCAAGTATGTATCACCTGAAGAGGAAGTTGAGAGTAGAAAGGGAAGTCTTGTCTAGTGAATGCTTCAAAAAAAGATGGGTGAATGTAGCAAGGATGGCACGTGTGAACGACGGAGCCATCTTGAGCATAACCCTATGAACAAGAAAAAAAAAATAAAACAAAAAGGCAAAAGAGAGTCACTTACTGTTATAGTTTCTTCAATGAGAATATTGACCAAGGCTACCGTGGTCTTTTCCGTAGGCTTTTCCTTCCACGGCTAAACCTAAACTGTCCTCCCCTCTTTTTACACGAGAACATTACTGTGTGATACACGATCCCTATTGATCGGCCTTTCCTTTTCTTTTTTTTCGATCCCTTTTGATCGAACTGCCCCTTTTTCCCTTCCTACGATCCCTTTTGATCGACACCACCAATTTTTTTTTTTTCTTTTTTTTTTTTTTTTTACCTTCCTTCCCCCTCCCAAAAAGAAAAGCTCTACATTGTATTTGTCCCATCTTCGTTGAGCCCTGTGTGGCTAATAAAAGAAATGTATCTATATGTATATATACAGGGGCTAGTCAAAATAATGGAAACACCTTAAAATTTCAAGCAAATTTATTTTAATATGGGGTAGGAGCGCCTTTATGTACATATATGTATGTATATATGCATATACTCACATATCATTTATATTATATATATATACTTTCAGTGCGAATGTTTTTTTTTATATGGCGCCGTTTTTACAATCCTGTAAATAATAATAATAATGGTATTTTTATATAAGCTTAAAGCTTATGGTGATCACCGTGCAATGACTAAGGAAAATAGTTTAATAAAGGGGCATATAAACCCTCGAAAGAAAAAAAGAAGGCTTTCCTATCCGCGTGAGAGTCGAACCCACATCCCATTCGACTCACACGCCTAAAGAAAAAGTAAAACGGAAACGGTAGAAAAAAAATTATTATTATGTTAAAAGTGGGTGGAGTAGGAAATATAGTCATTTTTCAATACAATATTCAATAACGTGTTTACCATCTATATTCGATAATTTCCAGACTCTTGTTACAACAATGTCTTTGAAATTAACTGTCTATTTTGTAGCTGTTTCAACGAAATAATTTGTTTAACTGACCTTTCTCTTCTACATTTAATCACTTGGTTTCCATAAAACCATGATTTACATTAATATTTAATTTAAACTTAATTTATTCTGTGTAACTTCATATATTGAATGGCGGTTTTATTTTTAATTCTACCTACATTTATGACACTTTTATCTTTCCTCTTTTCTGTTTTTTTCCCCTTCACACCTAGTTTTCGACACACATATATATAATAATCTTTATTACCATCACTATAATTTTTTATTATATTTTCTATAACTTTTATTTCCTTTTCTACAAAAGCACCAACGTAATTCATTTGAGAATTGGAAAATCTTGCAAAGTATAAACTTTAATTATGACAATATAAAATACTCTGTTTATATTTTCTTTGAGTAATTTATTTAGACTGTGAATCTTTCGGTCTTTATGGATAAATATTCTAAATATTAAATCAATTTAGGTTGAGCCTTTAAACAATCATATTCTTAAAATATTTAACCATCAGCTTAATCTGTCCACTAAAAATATTGCTATTCCTTCTAAGTAAATCTATCTTAAACGTCTGGCGACAGCTTTATTATGTGATGAAAGTTGGTTTGCAGTTTTCAATGGAAAACACGAAGAAAATCTGGACAACAGTTTCATATTTGGATTTAAATGTCATTGACGTTCATCAATAAACAATTTTCTCTGACCTTTTGAAAAGTGAGCTATTTCGCATTATTCAAAAAATGTTTATACACTATCTCTTCGTCTGAATTCTATGACAAGCTAAAAGAAATTGAAAACTCAAAACCTCAATGCGCTTCGAAAACACTTAAAATATAGGATAAAAGATTCATTTCTATTTTGTTATAGGCACCCATATCAAATCACATTAGATACTTTGAACGCCATCGACGAAAATCTTATTCGCAGAAATGCCTAGAAACATGGAGCAAACGTTAGCCATAAACCTTTTTTTAAATAACCGTACTAAACGCAATTTATTACATTGTTTATAATCGTCCAACAGACAGTAACGATATGTGCACACTGACCAACTGTCTCATCAGTAATCTAGCTCTGCGCTCGAGGACCTACTTAGAGCACCAAAGAGCCTGCAATAAGTGCGCAATTTCTACAGTGAGATCGTTATTCGAAAACCGCATATTCGCATCAAGGAACCCATACAAACAAACACACGTTAAGAAATAACTCTCGAGGCAAGAGGGTGAAACATAAATAATATGAAGATCACTGGACCCATCCATCAAGAATCGACGAGAATTGCTCGAAGCAGTTATGACAAAATTGGCTGATCACACAGCATGTTCAAATAAAGGCTTCTCAAAATCAGAAAGGAGAAGCCTAATTCTCAGACTACAGATCCAATTCATCACTGGAACTGTAAAAATCTGTAAAACTTCCCAGAAGTTTATCATTTAAATATACATGAACATGTCTAGATATTCAACTATATGTATGAGAATATATACATAAAACAAAACATACAAATTTGCACACATACATACATACATACATACATACATACATACATACACACATTCATATATGCATGCATACATGCATACATATATATACATACAAACATACATACATACATACATGCAAAAAATACCCTGTTGTTGATGTTGAAATTCTAATGAAGGAGCCCTGAATCTAGGTTAGAAACCGGTTCTTTCTCTATTGGCAAGAAATCTTGAAATAAAACTGAACAATGACATACATACATACATACATACATACATACTTACCTACATACATACTTACCTACATGTAGATCCTGTCTCAGCATTCAACCGTCTACTCCCATGACTTGCTTGATCATTGACCAAGCAAAACGATGACCTAGGGCAATGCAGCATCACAAATACACACCACCACCGATAACAGGAACTAGTACCCTTACACAGACCTATTTCGCATGCTTTACGGTGCCTAATTATCATAGTAGGTTACTTGGAATCTTTCAGCATAACTTTCTGCTGCTGTAATAATTTGATGTCGATTTTTCTGTCGAGTGAATCTGATGTGTAATAAATTCCACATCTTGTGTTTCAGTGGTTATCTTGCTAGGCTACATTATTGATCTGTGCTACTTTATCAGCTGAAGTTTCATATTGCTAATATTACGATAATGGCCAATTATTGTGCTCAGCATTGTAAGAAATGTGTAGGCTGTAGTGTGTTGCTTGCAGTGTAGTATAAGGAATAAGCGTTCTTTAGCTCCCACGCACTGAGAAGGTGACCTAGGTGGATACAGATACGCCACACATATGAAAGCACACATACCCACATACATGCCTTCTGTCCTTTCTCTCTCTCTCACTCATACACGCATAATATATATATATATATATATATATATATATATATATATATATATATATATATATATATACAAAATATATAACATATTATATATATATATATATACACAAAATATATTATATAATGGTCTGCTGTGATGATTCTAAAATACAACACACAAAATCCTAACGGTATATCTTTTTTCTACCCCTCTGAAGAGATATTGCCTAATATAACGATTCTATTAATTACTATTTAATCTATTAGGTGTAATTGAAACAGCTGTAAGGGACCATGTTTGATTTTTACAGATAATAAATTTTTATTAAATGCTACATCTCTATTTTATTACTTTCTTTTGAATGACTGTGTGTGTATATATATATATATATATATATATATATCAAAGGCGGTATTTTGTCTGCCGCTACGTTCTGAGTTCAAATTCCATCGAGGTCGACTTTGCCTTTCATCCTTTCGGGATGAGTACTGGGGTCGATGTAATCGACTATCCCCCTTCCCTAAATCTCAGGCCTTGTGCCTATAGTAGAAAGGATTATTTACATGAACAGGAACCGTTATTCACAGCCAGACATGAAAACCCCATAGCTCCTAGGTTATCAGAACACTAAAGTACTCTCTTCACGCTGTCGTTCTCCGACCTGTTGACACATGCTGAAAGTAGATACAAAGCAAAGTTGGATAGTAACGTTACATGTAGACTTAGCTCTTCATAAAATCTGAAATAGATCCAATAACACCGAATCAAAACCAGAATTATCATGAAAATGAAGAAATTAATGATATATAGATTTCAGTATGTACAATTGATAATAATTTTATGCACTACACATAACACATACAATAACATATAGTATGTGTGTAAATGCGATCATTTATATGCGGGACAAATATAACGAACAGAATATTTTTTGAATCCAAACAAACCGATACTTAAATGTAGCTCCGAAGCGGTGTCCTCACAAAAGTTGACTCTGAACAAACAGGCCGGTCTCTTTCGTACTTGCGGAGTCCGGATTAAAAACAAATTTGAAAGAGAAACATCGGGTTTTATAAGTGTTGCCATGTTATTGCTGTATGCAACACACAAGATCTGAGCAATATGAAAGGAGAGGAAAATGAAGTGGGGGTGGGGGATATCGATGTTGATATGCGAATTTATGGAGATTTATAATAAAAAGTAAAAAAAAGATGCCCGAAATGAAATAGGCCAACTTATAGAAATAATATAACTGAGAATATATGAAAACACTCGATACCACATAGAAAAGATAACCTACCAGAAACCAATGAAATCTACGTATCGGAAACTACTACATGTAAAACAGATAAGAGACTCCATAGCAGAAAGTAATACAACAAAGACTATCAGAATAATGGCAGTTTTATAGAAGACATCTTATGAGAAACAAACAAGGCATTACAGTTAATCATAAACAGCCGCAGAAAAAGATAATGAATTAAAATCCGGAAAAAATCGCGAATACCATAATGATCCCTATGGGGATATTCAATCAAATAGACAGCTACCCACGACACTTAACAAAAAAAAAAACAACTCAAAATAAAAGGATTAATCACGTGAGAGAGAGAGCAACAAAAGATAATATTGAGACGGTGGGTGCCTAACGGGAGCAATACAGGAAATAGAAAGAAAAGGAATAAGAAAATTGGTAAAGATAGATCAACGTAAACACCTGATGAACGTAGAGACAAACAGCTTTCTGAAAGTATGAATAAATATAACAGGGATCTGTAAGGAATTTTGCCCATGGAAGAAAACTATCCGAAAATAAACAGATTGAACGAGAGTAACTTTGGTAGTGTCGAGGGAAACTGGGTTTGATTTCAATAGAGTTAGAGTCTTAAACAAACTCCATACCAAACGAAAAGAAAAATCCTTGTTCATAAAATGGCGAAAAAGAAAGCCTTATTCCTTACTTAGGGGCATGGAAAAGGAGGGATCCAACATGAAAAGAAAGAAAAGAGAGAAATTTCAATCACTGAAATATAAAAAAAACATTTTGGGGGCCAAATGAATAGATAAAAAATAAAATAAATGAAAATCTTGAATCATATTAGCAAAAGTGTGAAATATCAAAGCCTCCGAAAGAGTTGAATGTTTCTTGGAGAAGAGCAATGTGTTTCAAGCAAATAAGAAACAATTCTACGGAGACATTAACAATAAGTAAATAAATAAATATGTAAATATATATAGGTAGTGGGTAGCGATTTTCTTCACTACTTCTGGGAGTGACGACCCCTGCCTGACTCGAGTCCCGGGCTCAGCTGACTCCAGTTGACGGTATCCGGCATGGGCCCCTATCCAAGGTTACGGAAAGGAGACAACCTTCAAAGAAATCCGGAGTGGAGCCCCGTAGGTGGTTTAGTGTTCGACTCGACACTCTTCCGGCAGCTCCTGCAACCAAGCTGGTGCCAAACGTAATGCTCTGCCCTCCTTTGGACTACGTCAGCAAGGTCGACAGAGGAATCCTGACGATACGATTGGGCTACCCAGGATTTTCTTACATCTAGCCCAGGCCTTATACCTCGTCTTCACGAGTTTGTTTCTCTGGTGCTTTCTCAAATCTATCGTCACATTATAGCCTACAACGTGAGCGAGAGCTGATCTTTTCCGCGTTACTGTTAACAGCGTTCTTATAATCTAGATTCATGCATTCACAAATGTCATCTGTTGTTAATTTTGAAATGTAACTGTAAATATTTATGCTTGGATTTTTATGTTTATTTAATAGTGATATCGTGTGTGCGTGGGTGTTTGTGTGTGTGGCAGCTGGGGGGGGGGGGAGGTGTTCATGTGTATTACTGTTTACGGCAAAGAGACCGATAGAATAAGTACTAGGCTTCCAAAGAATAAGTCCTGGGGTCGATTTGCTCGACTAAAGGCGGTGCTCCAGCATGGCCGCAGTCAAATGACTGAAACAAGTAAAAGAGAGCGTACCTAATCGTTTAGATCACCTGTGATCTAAACTCCCATACTTTGTATATACTTAAATATATATATCTATGTGTGTATGTGTATATTTATACGATATATTTCTTTTAGTTTTCGTTTACCAAATCCAATCACAAGACTTTGATCGGAGCGGGTCTATTGAAAAAGACACTTGCTCAAGGTGCCACGCAGTAGGACTGAACCCGAGACCATGTGGCTAGGAAGCAAACTTCTTAACCACACAGCAACGCCTGCATCTCTAATCTGAGTAAAAAATAACATTCCGAAAGGGAATGTTATGATTTAAGCGTGCGTAATTTATATTATGGTGTTCACGACCAAGATCGTTACAGGCAGGGACTTATAGACCACATGGTAAAATCATTAAATACCAGCTACATAACCATATTCTTTGCATTCGAGTGAAGTGGAATGGATAGAGCATATGTATCATCTTGCCAAGCTGTTCGTTTCGGTTCTGACATCATCAGCTTCTAATTTGACAATGTTTCTCTGTGGGATCCTAACACATTTTGTTGTCGCAAACATCGTTGCTTTCGACAGATTTCTAATCTCACACCGTTGCTATTCGATTTAATTACAAATCGTTGCAATATGGTGCATTTTCCTGATTCAACATGAAGGAAAGAGGCCTTCAAGCGGGGATGAAGTCGGTAGAGCTAAAAGGAGCCGCAAACGGATTATGTTGGAAGTTAAATGTTTTACAAAAGTTTGATGCATGAGAAAAAACTCAGTTATATTGCAAAGCTTGTGACTTCCACACCAGCGATAACAACGTAACATGAAAGACAAAATTATCTATCTATCTATCTATCTATCTATCTATCTATCTATCTATCTATCTATCTATCTATCTATCTATCTATCTATCTAACTACCGACCTACATACCTACCTGTCTGTCTGTCTAGCTCGCTAGCTATACATACATCCATCCATACATACATACATGTAATCTGATTTTAGGTTCAAAATTTGTCAAAATGTAAAATGCACTCGAGTTTCCGTGAGGGTTCAATTACATGCCCGTGTCCCGGAATGACAGGCTCTTTTCTTTTTGTTGTTTTTTTTTTTACAGTATTTAAGTACAGAATTCCAAAAGAGCAGAGTTTTAGTAAGGTGGGTGCTTACACACACACACACACACACACACACACACGCACACAGAGTACATACATGCTTGTATCTGTGTCTTGTGTGTGTGCATGCATGCGCAGACCTGTCTATTCTGTGTATGCTGAAGAGTGTTTCAGGCACATTAACCAAGAATGCAAGAAGGAGAGGGGAGAGGGGAGGAAGAGAACAAAGCAGAAACGGAAACGGTAGGAAAAACGAGAAAAGAAACGCAGATAGATAAATAAACAGAGTGACAGACAGACAGATAGATAAATAGAGAAAAAGAGGAGAGAGAGAGTGAGAGAGGGGTAGCGTGAGTGAGGGGGAGTGTGAGTGTGAGTACACATGCTTAAGATTCAGTAACACGTCCTCCATACATTGCCATTGTGTGTTAACACATTTATAACTAAAGGGTCACTCTTTCACCATGGCAACGTCTATTCCTTGTGTCACACACAGACAAGGGGATCAATAAGATCCTTAAGAATTCTGATGGCTGTCGTGGCGATAGTGGTAGTGGTTGTGGTGGTGGGGAGATGGTGGTAGTGGTTGTTCTTGTGGTGGTGGTGGTGGTGGTGAAAATGGCGATGGTAGTGGTACTGGCAACTGGTAGTAGTAGTAGTGGTGGTGATTGTATTAGTAGTGGAAGTGGTGATAGTGGTGGCAATAGTAGAGGTTTTAGTAGTAGCAGCAGTAGTGGTAGTGGTGGTGGAAGTAGTAGTAACTGTAGTAGTAGTAGTAGTAGTAGTAGTAGTAGTAGGAGGAGGAGGAGTAGTAGTAGTAGTAGTAGTAGTAGTAGTAGCAGCAGTAGTAGTAATGGTGGTGGTGGCGATGGTGGTGGTGCTGGCAGTATTAGTAGTAGCAGCAGTAGTAGTGGTGGTGGCAGTAGTAGTAGTAGTAGTAGTAGTAGTAGTAGTGTTGATTGTAATAGTAGTGGTAGTGGTGGTGGTGGTAGTGGCAGTAGTAGTAGCAGCGGAAGCTGCGGTGGTAGAAGTAGTAGTTACGTCAACATAATCATCATCATCAACAGCAGCAGCACTAATAGCAACAGCAACAGCAGCAGCAGCAGCCGTGGTGGTGGTAGTAGTAGTAGTAGTAGTAACAGCAACAGTAGAAAATGTAATAGCAGCAGTAGCAGTAGTAGTAGCAGTCGCTGCAGTATTGGCTGTTGTAGTAGGGGTTGTAGGCTTCATGTCAATTGTGGTGGTGGTGGTGGCGGCAGTGGTGGCGGCAGTGGTGGCGGCGGTGGTGATGACGGTGGTGGTGGTGGTGGTAGTGCAGGGTCTGAGAATGGTCGCCATTGTAAAGGGGTTAACCACGGGGCAGCGTCTCTTGTTTAACTGTCACATCGAGAGGACTCGTTTTTCAGTTGCCATGGCAACAACACCGCTACACTCACGCGCACACACATTCACACACGCACACATGCACACGCACACACATACACACACACAAACACACACACAAACACATACATATTTGCACATACATATATAAATGTGAGTATACATATATATGTGTGTGTGTGTGTGTGTGTGTGTGTGTACGTATGTATATATATATGTATATATGCACTCACACGTTTGGAGTGGGTGTGTGTGTGTGTGTGTGTGTGTGTGTGTGTGTATACAAAGAAAGAGACAGAAAGACTGACGGACTCATACTCTTACACGTTTCTGTGTGTGAATATATGTGCGTGCGTGTGTGTGTGTGTGTGTGTGTGTGTATGTGCGTGTGCGTGTATATATATATATATATATATATATATAAATTCACTCACACACACGCATATATACATCTATGCATACATACATGCATACATACATACATGCATACATACATACATACATACAATCATGCATATATACATACACATATATATATACATACACACACACACACTCACACACAGAAATGTGCATATACGCACCTATCCACATTTCCTAATTTGTTTGCATTTTTCTACTTTAATCTCTCACATTTGTCAGAATCCTCTTTGTTGTCTTTATCTCCCTCTCTCTCTCTCAGTCTCTCTTTATTTTCCCCTATTTCCCCTCTCTTTCCCTCCCCTTCCACTCTCCCTTCCCCCTTCTTCCCCTCACCTTCCTCTCCAGCCTTCTTTCTTTCCTTTCTTTTTCCTGGTGCCTCTTCATTTTCATTTCTTTCTTTCCTTCTTTCTCCTTTGCTCTAATCTTTCTATTCTCTTTCCTTAGTAACCTGTCTTTCTTCTCTTCCTTCCTGCTTTCCTTTCAAGCTATTTCTCTTTTCTTTTTAAGTTTATCTTTCGTTAAAGCCGGAAGAACGATTTCTTTCATTCATTTCTCCAATCGTTCTTTCCCTTCTTTATCTGTTTTCGTTTATTCTTTCGCCTCTTTCCGACAAACCCTTTTTCCTTATTTACTTATTTAATACACACACACGCACGTGAGCAGAATACATACATACATACATACATACATACATATACACACACACACATATATATATATATAGATATATATGTATATATTCCTATATAGAAAACCGTAAAGAAAATTCGTGTCATTTTCTCCAACTCCCATGCTACTGGTTCCTTTCGTTATAAATATAACAAAGTGTACATAGAACAAAATAAGACTGGAGAGGTTTGTTTACACTCACACACACATACATGTCATTCAACGTATACAGGAGTTATACGTGAGCTACTTCAAGTTTCATGTTCAAAATAATTGGACGAGATTGTATAGCGTACCGTGTGTGAATCTGAACCACTTAGACTCACGTATAAGTTTTCTATTCATTCTCACTGAATTGAATGCTTGTTTCTCATTAACAAGCGAAAAGCATATATCATATGTGTATGTGTGTGTGTGTCTATTATCCTACTTTATTTTCCTCACATTTTGTGTATCATCGCTCTTTATCATTTGCGTTCATAACGTAAAAGAAATTTGCAAACACATATATTCAATATGTCCGTCAAAATAAGCTCGGTTGGTTTTTGCGCTCCTCTACTTTACATTTTAATTGGAAATCTATTTGCTGTCATGTAAAATTATATCCAGCGCGTTCGAGCGCAAACGGATGGTCTTCCACTACTGAGCTACTTCCGGGAGAAAATTATCATCGGCATGTGCAAAAACACGATATGCTGTGAATGTGAATGATAACATTGGATCGTAGAACACAAAGCGTTTCTATAAGCACACACACACACACACACACACACACACGTTGCTATTTTCCCTGAATATGTGAAGTTAAGTAAAATATGTAAATTCTAATAGAAAATAGTTAGAGCGCAGGAGTGGCTGTGTGGTAAGTAGCTTGCTTCCCAACCACATGGATCTGGGTTCAGTCCCACTGCGTGGCACCTTGGGAAAGTGTCTTCTACTATAGCCTCGGGATAAGCTAAGTACAAATACACGGGGAAGTTTACATTTAATCTAATCCCACTGGATACTAGTACGGTTCGATAGTTTGTTGTACTGGAGTGATTCGCCTATAGAGAGAGCGTGTATGTATGATAGTACATACACAGGCTTGGCCAAAAGTCACCTGACAGTAAATCAAAACCATTTAATTCCAAGATTTATTTGTTTAACAACTGAATGAATTTAATAAAAGCATCTAAATATGAAACACACACACACACACACACACACACACACACACACACACACATATATATATATATATATATATATATACATATACGTATATACGACGTGCTTCTTTCAGTTTCCGTCTATCAAATCCACTCACAAGGCTTTGGTCGACCCGAAGCTATAGTAGAAGAGCCTTGCTCAAAGTGCCACGCAGTGGGACTGAACCCGGAACCATGTAGTTGGTAAGCAAGCTACTTACCACACAGCCATTTCTGCGCCTATATATATATATATATATATATATATATATATATATATATATATATATATATATATATATATATATATATATATATATATATATATATATATATATATATATATATATATATATATATATATATATATATATATATATATATATATATATATATATATATATATATATATATATATATATATATATATATATATATATATATATATATATATATATATATATATATATATATATATATATATATATATATATATATATATATATATATATATATATATATATATATATATATATATATATATATATATATATATATATATATATATATATATATATATATATATATATATATATATATATACATATATATATATATATATATATATATATATATATATATAAAAAATTTTTCGCCATGAACGGTTTGTGTTTTTAAACGGAGTGTATTTTTTCTGATGTTATATCTGTTCCTGAATGATGTGTAAAGAAATTTTGATTTAAGCATCTTAATGAATTCTTTATACTGAAATATATATTGAAGAAGATAAATATGTTCTTTTGAATTTATACGTTTTTGCGTCGTAACTCCTTTATTATTATTAATATTACCAAAAGGATCGATTCTTGAAGAGTTTGCATATCTTCACTGTCGTTTTTTTCTGCTATTTAGGTGATGATTTTTTAAGTTAGCTTACCAATTATTTTTGTTGGTAGTTAATTTATAATATATTGTTATATATATATATATATATATATATGATATTTACCACGTGAACTGCGATGAAAAAATGAGAAATATGATATATAATTTTTTTTTTTTGTGCAGGGGTTCCTTGAGACATGTAATTTATTTTGAGGGTTACACAAGGGAAAAGGGTTAAGAAACACAGCAGGTTCGTCCATAAGGCACCAATAAGTGCTTGAGTCAAGTTGATCGACTAAACTCTTGAAGATGGTATTTAAATAAAAAATAATTTAGTCCAACTCAACATAAGCTACTTCGAGCCAAGTAGCTCCGTCAACGGACATCATTCGTTGCTTACAAAATGAGTTTTGCAGACATTGAGTGTTATTCCAACTGTAATGTTTGGTCGATTTTGAAAGCTAACCCAAACTAAAGAAAAGCTGCAATAAGGAGAAAGTGTAATAGAAATGTAAACAAACCGCTGATAGCATCGCCTCTTTCGTTGCCACCATCATCGCCTGATACAAACACACACATGTAACGATATATACGCAACCAGCAACGCCATTGCTATCATTATCGCCATAATCCAACATTTACATACAACTGAACTGACAGAGATGCCTTTGGAATATTTACAGCTTCAAACTAAATAAATAAAAGACTTTGAAGCCACAGTTTGCGAAGTTTTCCAAATTCTCGAATCTATCTTTAGACAAGAAATCGTTTTTGACGTGACTCAAAGAAAAGGGAAATCACGGCCAGTCTTACGTTAAATGTTATCGACAGAATCGCTGGAAAAGAAAATGCGAGAACACGTGATAGAGTCTACTGGACAATCAACGCTTTCTATACACAGCTGCTATCACTTTGAAACAACTTCTATGAGGTCCGCAAGATACACATGGCAATGAAATTAAGCAACGGATGCCACCCACGTGGCTAACGAAAGTCGACAATTTGCGCTGTAGAATCGAACATTTAAATACCAGCATGAAATATCAAGCACACATTATGAAAAATAAAATGGAAGAAAAGAAAGAAATGTAGAGTGATACTAGTCACAGTATAGTGATACCTCGCAGTACGAGTTTAATTCGTTCTATGACCGAGCTCGTCTTATGGTTTACTCGTTTTACAAATCAATTCTCCCCACTGAAATTAACTAAATTATAATTAATCTGTTCCAGCCCTTAAAAAAAGAAACACTTAAAAATCTTTGTATTATTATTTTCGATTATGCCTTCGGGTTTATGTTCGTACCACTTTTTTGCTCTGTCAAGACCATACTTGTTGCAAAGTGTCCAATGGACAATCCTTGCTATATTGTGACGTCTCTGAGTTCAAATTCTGCCGAGGTCGACTTTGCCTTTCATCCTTTCGGGGCCATTATTATTATTATTATTATTATTATTATTATTATTATTATTATTATTATTATTATTATTATTATTATTATCATTATTAAGGCAGCGAGCTGGCAGAATCGTTAGCATGCAGGGTTTAGCAGCTTTCCGTCCGTCTTTACGTTCTGAGTTCAAATTCCGCTGAGGTCGACTTTGCCTTTCATCCTTTGGGGGTCGATGAAATAAGTACCAGTTATGCATTGCGGGTAGATGTAATCGACTATTCCCTTCCCCCAAATTGCAGGCCTTGTGCCTATAGTAGAAAGGGTTATTACTATTAGTAGTATCATTTCATTGTTTGCAGGACGGCATCTGTGTGCGCATGCGTGTGCGTGAAGGCTCTTATTGATTCGCTATTGTCGCTCCCTATATATTTCTTGGCTTATTTAAATGCTATAACAACACCTGCCTCCATCTACTTGTTGCCCTAACAAATGTGAGGGGACTTGTTGCTATTGTTGAAAGGTTTTGCAGCTGCTTGTTGGCACAATTTCCACCATGGTGACGGTGGTGGTTTAGCTTCCCGGCTATTTTTGTTGCCTCTCTCTCTATTCTTACGTTTGTTAGTCGGGAGGGAGGGATGGCTGGCAGTGTTTGTTGTTATTGTTGCTGCTGCTGCTGCTGTCAATCTCGCTAAAGAAGAGGAAGGTCTCCTTAGTTACTCCTCCTACTATCTGCATCTGATATGCGAATCGGGTAATTCTCCTCACAACTTCCACACTTTTTGTCATCTCCTTCTTACCTCTCTTTCTTCTCAGCCGTTCTCATCGTCGCCATGCTTCAAGAAAAGAAAAAAAAAGAAGAAAAAGAAACACAGTGAACTCAAAGGGGTCCAGCCACTACAGGGACCTACCTGGCTTCCCAAAACAAAACCTGACAGTAACGATAGACAAATAACAACAACAGCAAGCAACAACAAGAACAAGAACAGCAACAATAACAAAAACAACAGCAATAATAATAATAATAATAATAATAATAATAATAATAATAATAACTAATAATAAGTAACATAAAGTACGACCCTTCATCAGTTGTCGGCTGCCTATCCTCATTTCGAGCATGTATGTATTTATATATATATATATATATATATATATATATATATATATATATACATACCTATATACCTATATATATATATATATATATATATATATATAACCCCACCATGTGCAACTGTAGAAAAAAGTCCCATTGTCCTTTATTTGGATTTTGTTGCACCCGCAACGTAGTGTACAGATGCATCATTAGTACTAGAACAGAGAATTATATTTATATAGGGTGTAGTATTAACCTGAAACAGAGAATATATAACCATAAATCTTCATTTAGACTTAGACATAAGGCAAATAGTACAACTTTGGCAAGTAAAATTTGGGAGTTAAAAGACAATAGTATTAATTTTAGCCTTAAATGGGAAATTATAAGAAAAACACAACCTTATGGAAATAATAGATATGGATGTGAATTGTGTTCTATGGAAATATATGAAATTTTTAAACTTAGGAACAATCCTAATCTAATCAATAATAGATTAGACCTTAGGGTATCATGTGTGCATTGCTCTACTCGCACTTTTAAATTTTTTAAAAAATAGGACTTTTATTTAAACAACTAAAGTTATCAAAATTTATAGTACTTTACTTCTATTATAGTCATCTAGAACTATCAACTAGCACATATTTATTTTGGTAATTGAAACTTTACAACATATATTCCTGATCTCTATCCTTAACATCTAATCTACTTAAATCAGTCATTAGATTCCTGTATTGATTATCCTTGTTATTTCCTAACATCCTTTCTTTTCTCAGTCCCTTAAACATCAGTATACACATTATTATAAACTAATATAAATCCGATAATAATTTTTATCTTTTATTCACATTATATAAATAAGGCTTACCTATGTGTCTCCTAAATAGTATCATTATCGTCAGCTAATAAGTTTTTTTAAAAGATAATTCAAAATAGTGTTCATGATCACTATATGCTTAATATACTTAATATCCTTAAATTTTACACCCTATCCAGAGCCCCTGAATTCAATATTGACATTATTTCATGATTTTTGTGAAAGATAACTACATCTAATTTTATTTTATTAACATACCTCTTATTGTGTAAACATTAGTTAGAATTCTGTTGTTGTCTGTACCACTATACTGTTACTCTATTCAGACTAAAAGTAAAAAACCTATTTGACCCATATACCTAGGGCTATAATTCCTCAACATTAATTCCGCAACATTTTGATAGTAATAAAATGACCTGATACTACTATGACCAGTGAAACCTCTAGATCCTAATACTTTTATAGCCTTGCCCATGCATACTGCTTACACCTTCCCTCTCTTTAGAAGTAATTGTCCCTTTGCTATCACCACTAGATAAGAAACAATAGAATTCTGAGACAGTTAAAACTTTTGTCTAGAATCAATTACTAGCCTGATAGACCCTGCTATGTCAAGATGGACTTATATATTCTTCCTCTGCTCTCTCCCACTTGGTTTTAATATGTTGCCACATTTGTAATATGTCTTTTTTTCTACATTTTTTCGTGCAGCTGAAGATTGCTCTTCATATTGCATTTAAGGTAATGCTCACATTACTTAAATAAATTGAAGTAGCATGAAACGTGCGTACTGCAATCACTTTTGATATCCGTGTTGCTTATTATTTGATTTTAATCACCCATCCTTTTGGGATGTGAAATTCGGGTGCCTTCGCATAAGTACCATATTCAAGCCTTGAATCTATATCTAAACCGTCTATATATATATATATATATATATATATATATATATATATATATATATATATATGCATGTGTGTATATGTTATATGCATAAATATAATATATATATATGTAGGCATATATGTATATACATATTTATACGTGTGTGTGTGTATGTGTGAGAGAGAGAGAGAGACTTGTTTTTGTGCATGTTTGTTTGAACATAAAAAGAAAATGCGAGCAACAATTAAAATTGAATCGTGATGTTATAAAAATAAAAAATGTCTGATTCATGATTTAATGTGATTTATTCTAAGAAACGCCATACGTTGTCATCGAAATATCTTTGGAAAATCATCGTTTACGCGCTCTTATTCACCCGCGATCAATATATAGCGTTATAAATAGTGACACAAACAAAACACCCTTCCTTCTTTTATTCATTCTCAACCTTCATTATCTTTTTGTTCGTTTGTAAACTCTTTTTTTTATATTCCTTTCTTTCTTTCTTCCCTAACCCGAATGAATTCATGTCTTTAAATTTAGTGATAGAGTAGCAGGGTAAGTTTGCTGCTACAATAACTGGTATTTTGTTTTACTATATTTAGTAGCACCGTAGCAATCTATATTTAGCTGGCCCGACCACGTTTGCTATATTTAACAATAGGGTAAGCTCTAAAACATAATTCAAGCCATATTTAATACAGTCGTTCGCTGGATATGTTTCTTGCTTATGTGTCGCTTCATTGAAGCCCTATATATATATTTATTTATATACGTATATGCTTGTATGTATTGACGTCATTCAAGTACACAAACAAAACATTAAGGCTCGCCGAAAAAGTCCGGTTTAGCAACACAAAGATCTTTAGACTATTCACTTCTGATACAGGTGTGTTTGGAGTAAACACACACACACACACACACACACACACACACACACACACACACCTTGACTCGAGGCCCAAGGGTTTCGTGCATGCACACTTCAAACTCTTTACTATCTCTCTGTCTCTGTCTCTGTCTCTCTGTCTCTGACTCTGTCTCTCTCTCTCTCTCTCTCTCTCTCTCTCTCGCTTTGCACTCCAACAGGTTTTAAACCAAATATTTACACGCTTTTATTTATAGCTTATCTGCTTCAATTCAAGAAAAGAATTGAATTATTTCATCATCTTTTGGGATAATTCTTACGACGTCGTCTTTCTCTCTGACGGTGAACAGGTGTGGTCGCCGTTTGTGAGGCGCGCTTTCCCGCAACTCGTCTCCATGACATAACTGCAGTCGTGGATCAAAAAGAGGCCGAGGAAGGGCGAATGGCATCGCGAGTGTCGCCTTGCTCTCGAGCAACTATACCGTCCCGGGTCGACCTTGAGCGACTGCAACACAACCCTTTTGATCGGAAATCTACCCTTCCTTTTTTTTTTCTTTTCCTTCTCCTCCTCAAAAAGAAAAGCTCTACTTTGTAACTTGTCCCCTCTGTTTTCAGCCCCGTGTGGCTAATAAATAAACATCTCTCTCTCTCTCTCTCTCTCTCTCTCTCTCTCTCTCTCTCTCTCTCTCTCTCTCTCTCTCTCTCTATCTATCTATCTATCCATATATATATATATATATATATATATATATATATATATATATATATATATATATTTTTAAAAATTCATTCACTTAATTCGTCACTAATGCGGCTTAGGCACTGAGACGAACGCAGGTATTGGCTGGAGTGGTATATGGCTTTGTTACGAGTAGACATGGCTGAAGAGAATCAAGTGTCTTTGGCGCAAAATTCGAAACCATGATACCATGTTAACTGGCGTTCCTTCTTGCAAATATTGTAGAGGTAAGACGTAATCCTTATTCACTAAGATTTTTCCAACCATACCTGTGAAAATCTAATGTTAATTTTTGTGGTTACGGAGTATTTTTTACCCCTATTTTTAGCAAACCTGGTGCTTCATAGTGTGGTGGTGTGGTGGTGTGGTGGCGGTGGTAATATTACGCCTTTGAAAAACTAAAAACGCATCAGCTCCCCAAAGTCGTTTCGTAAGACAGAATCTGTGGTTTGCACTTTGAGAACGAGTTCATTAATCTTATGTTTTCATAAGCGCAAATTGAATCCTATTATTACGGTTATCCGAAGCTGGTTGTGCAAATTTAGTCTATGTCAGAAGAAGGCTAATGAAAAAGTCTCCATTGCATACACAAAAGACATACAACGATCAAACGAAACACATTTCACAACGTTCACAACGTTGTTTATCGTAAGACTAATGTGAACTGGTGATGCAACCTACCTTATACTTATATTCAATTAAGGCGTGAAATGAACATTTCTTTTCCTTCAAATGTAATTGTGCAGTTTCAGTTGACAGCATTTCACATTCAAACTGCTTAATATTAATTGGACATGCTTCGCTAAGACCGAATACACCGACATTGGATCGCAAATATAAAGCTTGTAACATTATGGCTCAGTGGAATCTTCACAAAAGACATACATTCTATAAATTAATAACGATTTAGTGAAATACATGTTGAATTTGATGAAGCTTCTAACACGGCCACGGTAAGGAACCAATAGAGAAAGCTGATAGGTTGTCGTTGGAGAAGGTTTAATTCAGTGTTTCACAAACTTTACGCGCCAAATTGCACTATCGCCCACCTGTCAGCCAAAAAATGCTCCATCGCTCACTTGTGTAAAAAAAAAAACCCTAACACAACCCTACCAACACAAAATCCCCTGTGGTGTAGCGTGGCTTTGGGCTGTCTTGTGTGGCAGCTAAGGTGATCGACCTTTTTCTTTAAATATTGCGCCCTTCCGCCTGCACCAAACGTATGTACATAAAATGACGACCCTGTTCGGTCAGCACATCATACGCACCACCACACTACGTGGTAGGGTTAGCCTTTGTGTAAAACAGACAAAATCTCAATGAAGAACGAGAAAGGTGAGAAGGGTGGAGATATGGAAGAAGAAGAAGAAGAAGAAGAAGAAGAAGAAGAAGAAGAAGAAGAAGAAGAAGAAGAAGAAGAAGAAGAAGAAGAAGAAGAAGAAGAACAACAACAACAACAACAACAACAACAACAACAACAACAACAACAACAACAACAACAAGACGAAGAAGAAGAACAGCAACAGCAACAGCAGCGCCAACAAAAACAACAACAGCACCAAAAAGGAGACATAACGTACTTTTCTCGACCTCTGTCTCATAAAAAAAAAGCAAACTCCAGCAGGATTTCTAACCGAAACCATGAAGGACGAAATGAAATACATGTCAAAATGTTTGGCATCCTAGCATTTCCCCAGACGTGATGTTTGGCAATGTTTCAAACTACACTTTTCGATCCGCTAATGTTTATGCCATCACTAAATTACAGTATTTTCTCCAGGAAGACAAATTATATTATCAGCTGGCAAAGATTTCCCATTTGTTTCTCTTCTGTTGCTTATATTTCATTTGAGATCTACAGGCAGAATCCGTAAGACAGTCGAAAATAAAAATGCCTTGCGTTATTCCTTCCTGGTTCGTATTTTCTGAGTTCAAACCCTGCCGAGGTGAAGTCAGTTTTGCTTTTCATCATTTGGGGATCAATAAAATAAAGTACCAGTCATGAGCTGGTGTTCATGGTGTCCGCTTAGCCCTGCGCTCAAAATTTGCTGGTTTTGCATCTATCTATCTATCTATTTATCTATCTATCTATCTATATAACATTGATTAGAGAAGAAACATCAAATTCGAGTCAACGACTTTGTATAACACCACGCTTCCATACATTTGATCATGTATAAATATTACCATGGCCCTTAACATATAAAGAATCCATATATAAAAAACGCAGAAGGTAAAAAAATATATATATACAAATAAAATACTAATACACAGAACGGCCTGTCAAGAATTCTAATACATAGAACGGTCTGTCGACTTAGAATTCCACAAACCGTGCCTTGCGACTAAAAATCTAAATGAAAATAAAATATCAATCGACTAAAAAGCATTGTCTTACTCCTCTGAAATAAAGATATGTCAAAAAAGTTCATTTTATAAAACCCAAGGTAGGTTGGAGTCCAGGAGCAGAAGAGAGTACCACAAAATCAAGTCAAACACATCTATAGCCATTTCGGGAGTTCACTGCCGCGGTTCGATTACGAGTTAAGGTTCAGCTCGGCAACGAACCCCCTCATCAGGATGGACAAGAATCTCAACAAGTGGAAAGATATAGTTTTCAACGCGTAAATACTGTATTTACTGTAGTCCATCTTTTATACCAAGACAAAATAATGTACATGATAACATATTGCTGTTATGATAATTATCAGTAATGAAGGCGATGAGCTGGCAGAATCGTTAGCACGCCGGGCGAAGCGCTGCCGCTACGATCTGAGTTCAAATTCCGCTGAGGTCGACTTTGCATTTCAACCTTTCGGGGTCCATTAAATAAGGACCATTTTCGCAATGGGGTCGATGTAATCGACCTAATTCCTTCCCCAAAATTTGAGGCCTTGTGTTTCCAGCAGAAAGGTTATTATTATTGTTATTATTATTATTATCGTTATTATTATTATTACAGCAGCAGAATAGTTAGTAGGCCGGGCGAAATGCTTAGAGGCATTTCGTCCGTTTGTACGTTCTGAGTTCAAATTCCGTCGAGTACCAGTCATCTTTTCTGGATCGATAAAATAAGTACCGTTGAGCACTGGGGTCGATGTAATCGACTAGTCTCGTCCCCCAAAATTTCACGTCTTATGCTTATACCAGAAAGGATTATTACTATTATTATTATAATAATAATTATTATTATTATTACATTCAAAGCTGTCACTTGCCGGGACACACCCAGCGCCCTAGAGCAAGTGAAAGTTAAGAGATGTTGGAATATAACTGAAAGCTCAGGGAAAGGGGGGGGGGTCGGAAGTGAGGGGCGTATGTTATTATTATCATGTTGCTGTGGTAGAAGACTTCAAATTCACTCTCGTCTTTCTAGGGTTTCCATTCTTTAAATTTTTTCTATCGCGGCGTTTTGCGTATCTCTCTCTCTCTCTCTCTCTCTCTCTCTCACTCTCTCTCTCTCACATTTAAAGTGTGTGTGTGCGTGTGCATTAATACATTTCAATCTATACTAACAGATGTTTAAAAAGATATAAAATCAAAATCACTCCAGGCGTTAATTTACGCGTGTGCATATTTTCATTTTTTCATTTTATCTAGTTTCAGCTCATGAGCTGTGGCCATGCTGGGGCACCGCCATCTATATATATATATATATATATATATATATGACAAAGTAAAATCGTACGGAACCGCACGAGTGAGAATACATATGAAAGAAGGTTTGAGAATGCAAAGGCCATTTAGAGATGTTTATTGACTTGACCGGTTTCACTTTTTAGAAAAAGATTATCAAAACTAAAATGTAAAGCTTTGTATAAGCTTTGCTGTGTTAGCACAACAAAGCTATATATATATATATATATATATATATATATATATATATATATATATAATAATAATAATACAAGGAATATATATACATGTATACACACATATATGTACATACTTACATCTACATGTGTATATATATGCATATCAGGGTACAGGACGTTAGAACAATAAACTACAGACAACGGAACGAACACATAGGAAAACGGAAAGCCACTTGGAATATCCCTTCATCAGCTGTCTCTATTCTATCTAGACGTTTCGAAGATACTATCTATCTATCTATCTATCTATCTATCTAAACTGCATATATATTTACATGAGACCACTGGTGCCGTGTTGCTGTTGTTGTGTAGACAAGTCTCGTGACAAGATCGAGTTTTTTTTTTCCTCTTTGTGTGGTACAAGATAAAGAAATGTATGGATTATGATATAATCATAATATGAATACATAAACGCTGACATACAACACAAACGTACACATACACACATATATAAATATATTTGCATATACATACATATTTATACAAGTATATATATATATGTGTGTGTGTGTGTGTGTGTGTGTGCGTGTGTGTATGTGTATGAATGTATGTATGTAGGTATCTATGTATGGATGGGTATATATGTGGCTGTGTGTGAATATATATTTGTGTATGTATATATGTATACATATATTTATGTACGTATGTACATAGGCACGTATATTTGTACCCGATCTTACACTATATCTTTCCAGTTAACTATCGTTCAGCTCATCTCTCTCTCTCTCTCTCTCTCTCTCTCTCTCTCTCTCTCTCTGTCTCTCTCTGTCTCTCTCCCTCTCTCTTTCTCTCTGTGTGCGCGCTCCGCCCCCATACTTCACCTACCCAGCTTCTGTATTCCACATTATTTCTTCTCTGCCCGATGTCAGGTGTACTCTTGCAGACTGCACTTTCGACTGCTGCAATGTGATGTACGGCATACACACACGCACGCATACACACACTAACACAGACACAGACAGATACGCACACACACTTAGGCACATACACGCATACACACACACACACACACACACACACAGGCACAAACACACAGACACACACACTTACGCACACGTTCACATGTACACACTCGCACGCAACCACGTATATACACGCACACACATACACAAAGTCACATACAGAGACACATACACAAGCATATACACATCTACATTCATTTCTGCAGACACACACACACACACACACACACATGTATACAATGCTGCATTCATGCACCACGTTCTCGCACAATCACGCGTACACGCAAACACATACACATACACATATGTACATGCATTCACTGGTGCGGACACACACATGCACTCAAGCATGCTGACACACACCCACACCCACGCTCACACACTAATATCCACACACAAACACGGGTACACATGCACATACGCATATACGTTAACTTGTACGGACACGCGCACACATACAAGCACATAATCATACACGCACAAATAAACACACACACACACACACACGCACTCATATACGCTGAAAATGTCTCATTAGCTCATAGGTGCAGGAGTGGCTGTGTGGTAAGTAGATTGTTTACCAACCACATGGTTCCGGGTTCAGTCCCACTGCTTGGCACCTTATACAAGTGTCTTCTACTATAGTCTCTATACTATATGTATGCGCGTATATGTTTGTGTGTCTGTGTTTGTCCCCCTAGCATCGCTTGACAACCTATGCTGGTGTGTTTACGTCCCCGTAATTTAGCGGTTCGGCAAAAAGAGCCCGATAGAATAAGTACTAGGCTTACAAAGAATAAGTCCTGGGGTCGATTTGCTCAACTAAAGGCGGTGCTCCAGCATGGCCGCAGTCAAATGACTGAAACAAGTAAAAGAGTATATCCGCAACAATAAGCGCGCACACACACACACACACACGCACAAAAACACACATACACACACATATACCCACATAACCGTCTACATAAATAAACACGCGAAGATCAAGAAATGAATGCCACAGTATTTATATTAAATACACGCCTACATATATACACACTTACACATGTAAGCAGTCATTCCGCTCACCATCAGCTTATGCCAATATATATATATATATATATATATATGTACAGGCATGTACACATATATATACTGCGCTCTTTACTCATATATCAAGCAATGCAATATTGCACTCGTATAATTAATGGAGCACTCCGTCGGCGACGACGACGAGGGTCCCAGCTGATCCGATCGACGGAACAGCCTGCTCGTGAAATTAACTTGCAAGTGGCTGAGCACTCCACAGACACGTGTGCCTCAGAGGAGATTCAGCGTGACACAAAGTGTGACAAGGCTGGCCCTTTGAAATTCAAGTACAATTCATTTTTGCCAGCTGAGTGGACTGGAGCAACGTGAAATTAAGTGTCTTGCTCAAGAACACAACGCGTCGCCGGGAACTGAGCACCGGGAGTCACCAGATATTAACCCTATTGAACACCTTTGGGATATAATGGAGAGGACAATTCATAAAAACAAGAACGCATCTTCAAAGCCAGCTCTTTTGAGATTGCCATGTAAAACTTAGCAAGAGGTTCCGCCAGAGAATATTCGTCATCTGATCAGTAAAAAACCCGATAGCAAAGGGCGTGTCTACTAAATATTAAATATTAACGTTATAAAAATAAATAACTTGAATGTACAATTTCAGATTTAATTAAATTTTAATGATTATAAAGGTGTGTGTGTGTATGTGTGTGTGTGTATACATATATAAATAAATGTACATATAAATATATGTATGTATGCACGTATTATGTTTGCATGCATGCATTATGTATGTATGTATGTGTACATATGTCCATGTATATGTGTGTGTGTATCTAAGTATACTGAAATAAAATAGATAAATATCTATATGCATATGTGTGTCCGTCAGTGCGTACCTCTGTGTGTGTGTGTGTGTGTATTTGAGTAAAACCAGCGTATAATTTTTCTCTCATTCGCTCACTCACACACTCCACCACTCTTCTCTCTCTCTCTCTCTCTCTTTCTCTCTCCCTCTCTCTCTCTCTCTCCCTTTCCCTCCCTTCCTCTCTGTCTCCTGTGTACAATTTTTAGAAATTTACGTTGGGAATCTCCCATGATGTCATAAAAATACTGAGGCATATCCGGAACAGTCTGCTTTAATTGCTTAAATACGACAATATATTAGTCAATGTTTATTAATGCCGGGTTTCCTTCAACGCTTAACAATTTGCAGCAGCGAACAATTGTAATACTTCCTGCATCAAACATGTGAGTACGAACGCGTTTTACATCCGTGTTTGTGAGTGCATGTGCGTGCGTGCGTGCGTGCGGGTGTGTGTGTGTGTGTGTGTGTGTGTGTGTGTGTGTGTGTGTGTGTGTGTGTGTGTGTGTGTGTGTCTATGATTTTGCATGCTTACAGAATGGGAACAAGTTGTAGATATTCGCAGATACATGAGCACGAATACTCAAGCACGCATACGAACACATACACACGCGCGCACGCGGACAGACAGGTTCCTATGGATACATATACATACATATGTGCACTTGTATATACATATATATATATATATATATATACACACACACACACATATATATATATATACATTCATACGTCCACATTTATACATATGCACATACGTACCCACGCATATACAAATATACACATGTGTGCGTGTCCCCATATATACATATGTATCCATCTACATATACACACATGTATGAATAGAAATAGATTCATGCACATACACATGCTTTCCCTGATGAGAAGGTTACAATTTTAATATCAAAGATCCCTATGGATCACACAGGTTGTAATCCTTTGAAACATATGTAGGAATAAAGTATGCAATTATAACATGCGTTTTCTCCAATCCTTAAATTCTTAAATATACTCAAATACCCAAAATTTCAAGGAGTTCCTGCCTTAAAAACAGGAACTAAACCACAGTTATTTTGTGTTCTTTGCTACGTTGGTTTCTATTAACCCATTTATTCTATCAGAAGAATTTTTATTCATTAAGATAGAAGAAATACACTTAATTATATATATATATATTTATATATATATATATATATAGACGGTTTAGATATAGATTCAAGGCTTGAATATGGTACTTATGCGAAGGCACCCGAATATCACATCCTAAAAGGATGGGTGATTAAAATCAAATAATAAGCAACACGGATTTCAAAAGTGATTGCAGTACGCACGTTTCATGCTACTTCAATTTATTTAAGTAATGTGAGCATTACCTTAAATGCAATATGAAGAGCAATCTTCAGCTGCACGAAAAAATGTAGAAAAAAAGACATATTACAAATGTGGCAACATATTAAAACCAAGTGGGAGAGAGCAGAGGAAGAATATATAAGTCCATCTTGACATAGCAGGGTCTATCAGGCTAGTAATTGATTCTAGACAAAAGTTTTAACTGTCTCAGAATTCTATTGTTTCTTATCTAGTGGTGATAGCAAAGGGACAATTACTTCTAAAGAGAGGGAAGGTGTAAGCAGTATGCATGGGCAAGGCTATATGTCTATACATATATATATATATATATGTATATATGTATATATATACACATATATATATGCATATGTATATATATACATATATATATATGTATATATGTATATATATATATATATATATATATATATATATATATATATATATATATATATATAATATATGTGTGTGTATGTATATATATATGGTGTTGGCTGTAGTCGATTCGTGACTGACTAAAAACCACTCCTTAGAATCAAGAATTTAAGAAGTTCCTGTGCGTGAATCTGTTTCGAGTGGATAACATGTTGCACAACATTGAATCCGCTTTTCAACGCAATCAGGCTACAATACCAGTGGTACGATAAGAGTTGAGACGACCGGAAATTGATTGCATTTCAGCTTTGTGAATTTATCATCTTCCAGCAAGTAGTTCTGATGAGAACTAGGGATCCTTAGCTCCCAGTAGTCAATCTATTGAGTATCCCATAGCTGGGATCTTAGCATGTGCTGCTACTCCGGGTCAGAGTAACCCCGGGAACAAATAGTGGCTAAGTGGAGATTTCACCGTACCCAAAACCCTGAACCTCTCACGCACCTAGGTACTACAATCGGATGCAGTTTAAAGTCATACTGAGAACATATATATATACACGTACGTGTACACCAATTAGCTAATGCCTTCAACTCTCGTACCCACAGGTCAGCTCACACACACGTCCTCCACAGCATACAGGCCCTCCACAGCACACACGCGCAGGCATCAGGCACATCTACGCACTCATCCAGCTGGTATACACACACATGTCCCAAAAGTCCCTTCAAAGACCCAATCCCTAACCAGATAACAAGACGCCACCAGCTTTCCTGTCCAGCCGTACAGTTAAGAAATTCTTATTAATGCATTTGGCGTGTCTGGAACGTCAATCTTATATCTAATAATGCTATGTGATTCGCCTTGACCAATAGCAGCCCAGTCTCTGGTAGCAATCTTGGACGTCCTGCATTTCTCCATTCGGCTTACTGAGCCTGATACGCTAGGTTTCTGTAATAAAGCCTATCTATCTATCTATCTATCTATCTATCTATCTATCTATCTATCTATCTATCTATCTATCATATTATATCAAAAATGTTGACACTGCATATAGTATAGTATATGAAACGATGCATATATCAGTTTATTGATTTTAAGCATTATTTTATCCTGAAACAACTTGAGAAATATGACGAAAATATAGCAACAGTTACCATAGATATTACATTCTTTCCATTAGAATAACGACTTTATAGATTCGTTGACACAAGCCAGATAACTGTTACTGCTTTATAATCAATTTAATCGAAACCAATGTATGAAAAATATTATTGTTTACTGTTTTTTTTTTTCATCGACAGAGTAACAATGAGAAGAAAACAAAAGAAAACATGATGAGTGTAAAGCTAAGTTGAACACGTACAAAAAGATAAACGAAACAAAAAGGTATTCAAATATGTCAGACTGACATTCAACCTTTTCCGCCATCTCGCTGCGCCAACAGACGACAAATAAGTCGTCTGTTTATTTCCGGTAACAACGGAAATTAATAGATATTGTCAATAAAGGTGCGTTAATCAGTTGTGATGATTCACCAATACTTAAAACATCAGCAAATCACTTAAACTTCTTCATTTCTTTATTATTATTAGCGATACTAAAAATACCTTAAGCGTAAACAATGCCCTTAAGGAAAATAATACATAAATTCAGAAACACACGTATAAATAGATATATACATATGCATACATAAATTTATTCACACACACACAAGCGCATGTTTAAGCCTGATTGTCGGAAGAGAGAATGCTAGATACTACAGTAAGTATTAAGAGTATGCTTAATTTGGTTGAGCCTGTCTCTTGATACTCTGAGTTTCACCCCCACCCCCACCCCCGCGGATGCGCAGAGTCGTAACTTGGTTGAAGACCCATTACAGTTACAGGTGAAACTCGGAGTAGCAGGATACTGACTGTGTGTTAAGTAGCTTGCTTACCAACCACATGGTTCTGGCTTCAGTCCCATTGCGTGGCACCTTGAGCAAGTGTCTTCTACTTTAGCCTCGAGCCGACCAAAGCCTTGTGAGTAGATTTGGTAGACGGAAACTGAAAGAAGCCCGGAAACTGAAAGAAGCCCGTCGTATATATATATATATATATATATATATATATATATATATATATATATATATATATATATATATATATATATGTTTTTGTGTCTATGTTTGTCCCCCCGCAACATCACTTGACAACTGATGGTGGTGTATTTACGTCCCCGTAACCAACGAAGCTAAACGGACGATATAAGCAATGCGGAATGGGAAAGTCAATGGAATAACGTGTCGGAGCAGAGTAAATATAAGTTAATTACAGGATTTGCTAAGCAATTGTAACGATTACTGTGTCACAGCAAGAAAAGTAAATAAACTTTACGCAAAAACAGGATGGAAAAAGCCCACATCTAAAAGACTGAAAAATTTGGAAGTTAAGCTATTAGAGTGAAAGAATTTGGCTTTCAAACCGCAGTCATCGCCATAGAAGTGGGTGCAAGAGGGTTTGTGGGCAAATCTACCAATGATCTCATGAAAGAGCTCTCAATTTCTGGGAAGAAAATCAGAGTTTTTACGGTAATGGCAGAAGCAGCTGAGAATATTCCCAACTGGATCTGATCAAGGAAGAACGGAAGTCAATTTCAAATGGGATAATTTACCCTACACTTAACCGGCATCGTGGATCTGGGCCACCTTAACCACTTAGGTGGGTTGTAATCTAGACAGTAGCATAGAATGTGGCAGAAGAAGGGTGTCAAGGAATCATAACCTAGCCCTAACGCTAACCCTAGCCCAGAACCCTTAGAGTGTAAAAAGTTATGGGTTGACGAAGGGGGCTCCTCTGAATCCCTTCTGTTTAGCTCTTCTCAGAATTTCTTACTATCAACTCGTTCTGTGAGTAATGGACTGGAAGTTGGCGATGCGTATATCACCAACACCTTACCAACTTACACAGAACAGAGCAAACTTACTGTCATAAACAACAAAGTGTTTTTGTAGAAGATACACTCCTAAATACCAACGAACAGTAACAAAGGATATAAGCAATAGACAAAGGGAAAGTCAACCATATAATATATCAAAACAGAGCAATATAAGTTAATTGCATGATTTACTAAGTAATTGTGTCGATTGCTGAGTCACAACAAGAGAAGTAAATAAACTTTAAAGAGAAAAACAAGGAAAATATTTTCTGTATAAATATAGCATAAACAATAACGAAACACGGCTCTAAACATTGGAAAGCTTATAAAAATATCAGCTTAAATGATAGATTATTGGCAAATGACTCAGTCAATAGATAGATATAGGTATATATGTGTATATGTTGTGTGAAGTGGTGTACAGATTAAATGTATATATTAAAAAAGAGTCGGAATTTTGGATAATTATCATATAACGCTTTCATCTCGTTTCAGCGATTCATCTGGAATGATTCTTTACAAGAAATTTATGCCTTTTATGTGTATGAGAATTAGTTGAAAAGAATCTGGAGTTGAATATTAGGGAAAGAATGTTATTTTGAATCTGTGTGTGTGTTTTGTGTGTGTGTGAGTGAGTATGCATGTATGTATATGTATATACATGTATATGAATATATATGTGTGTGTAAGAATATGTATGCATGTGAATTTTTGGAGGCTTGGTAAGGGAGAAAAAAGTAAAAATGAAAGAAAGAATGAAAGAAAGGAAAGAAGAAAGGAAGAAAGAAAGAGAGAGAGAAAAAGGAGTCTTTTTCTGAGATGGTTGAAATTGTATTGTATTCTTTGGTCAGTTGCCACGGTACCAAGCTGTTGGGAGGGCTCTTTGTTCTGGGATGGTTGAAATTGAGGACAGTTCAAGAGGTCAATTGCGTTTTTTTTTAGTAATGTTATCTAACTGTAGACAATAGACTCCATTAGAATTACTTAGGGTGGGAGAGTTATTAAATGTGTGTGTATTTAAGCTTGTGTGTGTGTGTGTGTGTTGATTGCTTGAGTGAACTTTTCCAGTTATTTTACTAACAGTAATGAGAATATTTTAGTCGGGATATCCCCGCCACTTTTTTATACGTTTGGTTAAGGAATTTTCTGATAAATAATCGCGGTCAAAGCAAAGCAATGCTTTTGTTTCTGATATCAATATAGATTGTTTATCATATTTTAGTTTCTATGTTTTCTCTCGGTTTGTTTCCATGCTATTTTTTGCTGGGGTTTTGATATCCCTGCATAAGTTGATATAAAATAGTGTCTCTTAGAACTACTGTGTCTTTGACCAATCGTTTTTACTTTATCCTGGAGGTATTGATGTTCATGTCTGTTTTCTCCTTGACTCTGCAACGGACAAATTTACATTCCTTGTTGTTATTGCTATTTTACTCTCTAAGCCTTGTCCTTGGAAGAGTCTTTAGTTGGGAAAAAGCAAACGTCTATTTATTTCAGTTCTTTAATTATGTCTCTTTTTTTATTATCAGAATCATAAATCCCATCTTTAGAATAATCTAATTTTTAATCTTTTTTTATCAACATTATTGTTGGTGCTGCCCTGGTTCGGAATTTGTTGGTCATTCGGTTGGTTTTCTACGATTCCAATTTGTTTTGTTATTATCCTTTTCTTTATTTTAGAAGTATTAAGTCTATCTTCGTGATAGACGTTCGCTACGTTATTACTTTTAATACTTTCATTCTCAATCTTGGCAGTTTTGTTGTTTGCTTTTTATTTGCTATTTATGCTTTCGTTATTTTAATGGTATTATTATTATCGTTATTAGTCGTTCCGAGTTCGAATTCCGCCGAGGCTCACTTTGCCTGTCATTCTTGCGCGATCGATGAATTAGTACCAGTTACACACTGGGGACCGAAGTAATCGACTAGCCCCTACTCACCGAATTTCAGGCCTTGTGCTTATAGTAAAAAGGGTTATTATCACTATTATTAAAGCGGCGGGATGACAGATTTTTAGAGCGGCGGACAAAATGCCTAACGACATCTCTTTTGGCTCTTTACTTTCTGAGTTCAAAACCAGTCACGGTCAGCTTTACCTTTCGGGGGCAATGAAATAAGTACCAGTTGAGCACTCCCTCGAAAATCACTGATTATGTACCAAGAATGTGAAACCATTATTATTGTTATTATTAAAGCAGCGAGCTGGTAGAATCGTTTGCACACCGGACAAAGTGCCCTACGGTATTTGTTCCGGCTTTTTACGAGTTCCTTTCCTGTCGAGTTCAGCTTTACCTTTCTTTTTTTTTTTCCTCAGGACCAGCTAAGTATTGGGGCCACTGTAATCGACTACCTTCTTCCCCTAAAATTACTTGCTTGATACATCAGAAACCCTAATTACTAGACCATCATAATCATTATCTGCAACAGCAGCATCCCCTAAACGTCCTCGAGCCCTAGGACTCCTAGGTCCCTTTGTCTGGTTTCCCCGTTCATATAAGTGACCGAGATCACATCCTCCTTGGACGAGACTTCAGCCTAGGGTTACTCATTTCAGCTGAGTGGACTGGAACAACGTGAAATAAAGCGTCTCACTCAACGCCCGGGCGGGGAATCGAAATCACAATCTTGAGATTGTCAATGCAACGTCTTAACCATTATACTACGATCTTATTTAATTTTTGTTTTATGATATATTTAATGCGTCCACCCCCACATCATATCTTCCTGACACTATAGCAAATCTACTTGAGACAGCAACATCCACATGGACAGCTTGTCTGAGAATAGCAACAATGTGTTCTACAGAAAAGCGACAATGGAATTATTATGGAAAACCACAAAAGCGACAATTCCGACAAAGACAAAATGGAAGCTACACACACACACACACACACACACACACACATACACATACACACACACACACACACATATATATATATATAATTATTTTTTATTCTTTTCCTGTCAACCTCTTTTGTTCGTGTCATTAGTCTTTCTCATACTCTTCTTGTCCCAACCCAACATTCCCCTCACCGCTTTCATTCTCTCACTATCTTTACATATGTGTGCGTGCGTGCGTGTCTGTGTGTATATATATAATATAATATATATATATATATATATATATATATATATATATATATATATATATACATATATATATATATATATGTATATATATATATATATATATATATATATATATAATAGATATATTACATATAAATATATTCTAAATACACACACACACTTTCACACATGTATTCCTCCGTTAATTGTTTTTCTCTATGAAATTTTGATACTGCCTTTTGCTTCACAGACACAGACAATCGGCTAAGACAAGAATATACCATGATTAAGAGTAAATTATTTCCGTGTGTTTAATCACAAACGATCCAAACTATAAATGAATAACATTTTTATTTTAATTTTCTCAATGAAGTAAGTTTAAACGCGGAAAATGCATTTAGTGGTTTGCCATTATTAGTTTAATAAATAACTCTATGAAAATGAATGGTACTTAATTCAGGAGATTTAAGTTTATAAAATGCGTGGATTAAAAGTAAGAAAATGTACAGATTATTCGGGATAAATTTGGTAACCTTTTATGACTCCTTTTCTCAAGATTAGCTTGGTCTATTGGTGTTGTAATCCAACGTCGGACTGTTAAAACATTCATTCCGGTATACCAGTATAATTAGTTAGACAAGTAAAACACGACTATCTATGACCGACTTCCCGACGTCACAGTATTTTTAACGACTAGCACATACCAGTCGTCACGTGGGTGGGGTGTTTCTTTATTATTATTATTATTATTATTATTATTATTGCCTTTGCGCAGCTTCTAACGCTGGAGATGTATTTCGGTGTCAGCTGTTCGCTACCAATGAACTAAGATAACACCCCTTATTTTTCGAGCACCTTCCGGAGTATTCGAGCGGTTCCAAGCAGTGCTGTTTTCTGCAGCCCCTATTTGTTCCACGTACTTCTCTAGTTTTTTGCGCACTGTTCCCAGTGCTCCGACAATCATTGGTACTACAGCTACCTTTTCATCGACCACAACTGCTTTACCTCCCAAGCTAACCTGCCATATCTCTCGAATTTTCTTACATACATACATACATACATACATACATACATACATACATACAAACAAACAAAAATACCCTGTTGTTGATGTTGAAATTCCAATGAAGGAGCCTTGGATCTAGGTTAGAAACCGGTTCTTTCTCTATTGGCAAGAAATCTTGAAATAAAACTGAAGAATGACATACATACACGCCCCCCCCCCCGACCACACACACAGGAGCACACAATCCACATATACACATATCGAAGCCACCATACACACACACCATACCCAATCACACAAATATACGTGTGTGGTTGTGTGTGTGTGTGTGTGTGTGCGTGTGTGTATGCGTGTGTGTTTGAGTGTGTATTTGTGTGTGCGTGCGTTTTTGTGTGCGTGTTGTATATGTGGTGGACTCCCCTATCGCAAGACAATAAATGAATAAATGTATATATATATATATATATATATATATATATATATATATATATATATATAAACACTACACACATACAGAGATGAATACGTGTGTTTGTAACTCTGAGTGTATGCGTGTCTGGGTTTTTAAATGAATATAAAGTTTGTATGTTTGTGTACGTAAGTGTGTATGTATTTGTGTGCGTGTGTTTGTGTGTCTCCGTGTGTTTCTGTGTGAGTGCGCGCATGTTTGCATATGTCGAGAGGTGTCAAGTATATTAATCGATTCCGCAGATGTTATTTCGAGGAATGCGGCCCCAGAAGATCTGTAGACCTTGAGATTAACTTAAGCACATAGACATGGCAAATATAGCAGGTGATGACGAACAGACGCGGTTAACATAATCGAAACGTTTAGAATAAGTAAATAGGCTCATACAGAAAATTTAGGTTAACTTTTGTAAGAGTACAAGCACACACACACACACACACACACACACACACACACACACACACACACACAAAGGCATAAACACGTAAGACAATTTTGATGCTTTTTTTTGTTTTTATAGACATAAGTATTTACTTAACAAGATAAACACTCATATACATACATACGGGCACTAATACACACACACACCAATACACACACTCAAGTACACGTAATACCCGTATATATATATATATATATATATATATATATATATATATATATATATATAATACAACGGATATATAAGCATGTATACACACATATATGTAGATACTTACATCTACATGTGTATATAGATGCATATTCGGGTACAGGACGTTAGAAAAATGAACTACAGACAACGGAACGAACACATAGAAAAACAAATAGCCACTTGGATAAATTCTTCATCAGCTGCCTCTATTCTAAACTAGGCGTTTCGATACATATTATATTATTTTTTAGTGTGTTTTGGCCTAAAAGTCGGGGCCATGCTGGGGCACCCCTAGTATCATTATCTTTTTAAATAGACATTCCCATGTGGTTGACATTTTGGTGAATGAAGAACCTTAATGTTGCTGCCTTCGTGTGTGTCTGAGTGTCTGCGTGTGCTCGTGTGTATATATGTATATATATATATATATATATATATATATATATATATATATATATATATATATATATATATATATATATATATATATATATACGTATATTTATATATATATACGTATATATGTATATATATGTATATATGTATATATATATATATATATATATATATATATATATATATATATATATATATATATATATATATAGGTTCAAAAAAACACAAAAAAACAATAACAAAAAAACAACAAAGTGAGGACGTATACAAATGTGCGTATGTTTGTACTTTTATAGAAGTTAACCTAATTTTTTAAGAATATATTTACTTTCTCCAGATATTTCCAAATGTTTCGATTATATTCCTCACGTCTGACCGCTATCACTTGCTGTATTTACCGTGTCTACGGGCTTAAGCTAATTCGAAGATTTATAGATTTGCTAAGTCCTGAATATTAACAATAACAGAATGTCTGTCTGTATTCTTTTATTCTTTTATTCTTTTACTTGTTTCAGTCATTTGACTGCGGCCATGCTGGAGCACCGCTTTTAGTAAAGCAAATCCACCCCAGGACTTGTTGTTTGTAAGCCTAGTACTTATTCTATTGGTCTCTTTTGCCGAACCGCTAAGTTACGGGGGGCGTAAACATACCAGCATCGGTTGTCAAGCAATGTTGAGGGGGACAAACACAGACACACACACACACACACACACATATATATATATATACAACGGGCTTGTTTCAGTTTCCGTCTACCAAATTCACTCACAAGGCTTTGGTCAGCCCGAGGCTATAGTAGAAGACACTTGCCGAAGGTGCTACGCAGTGGGACTGAACCCGGAACCATGTGGTTGGTAAGCAAGCTACTTTACCACACAACCACTCCTGCACCTCTCTCTCTCTCTCTCTCTCTCTCTCTCTCTCTCTCTCTCTCTGTGTATATATATATATATATATATATATAGACACATACATACACACACATGCACATATATATTCATATATATAAATGCATATATGATACATGTAAGCATATGCGTATACACACACACACACACACACACACACATACACACGTAGCTGTATTTAGTTTTTGACCATTTCATAATCACCCCCACAGCAAAGTAGCGTTTGCTCATACAATAATGAATCTTGTAAAGAAAATTAGAAAAATGAATAAATAAATAAATACATACATAAATAAATGTAAGAAAAGCAAAACAAAACAAAGCTAGCAAACATGAAAAACTCTGGTGCTCTTCACTTCTTGTATTTGCGGTATTTAACGTAAATATTTGTTTACAAATATTTACAATAAGATATCACGTGAGACGCTACTAGTTCTACTGTTTTGACGTTTTCTTTCCTTTTCAGATGTATTGTTGTTGTTGTTGTTTTTTTGAAAGTCTTTTTTTTTTACTATATTTTTTTTCTTTTAATTCATGTTCTTTGTTTTCATTATATTTCAGGTTCTACATTCACACAGAAGCTGGAGTGTTATTCGCCGTGTTTATAATAGTGTACCCTCGTTGTGATGTTGATGATTTGGTTAAAAAGAGACGATGGGCGATGGCTAGAAGAACATTGAGCAACTTCTAATAAGCAGGCCCTCATGTCAGTAAGTCGGGGGCCGGTGCGCAATGATGCCGTCGAGAGGTAGGTCCCGAAACGGCGCGTGTTCTCTCCTGATGACCACATATACTTGCTGGCTTCCGGTATGCGGAGCTTTCGATTGGTAGCACTTGGAGGTGCAAGTTGTTTGCAAAACGTCTACCTTAAAAAAGAACGTCTTTGGTGTTAAAAAACAGTCTTCTCGAGAATCGAAACCGGATTGAAGAATTGATTCACTACAGTATGAAACAATGGAAAGAATAAATGGTATTTATCTGATAAAGATGGCGATGTACATAGCTGATGCGAACCAAGGTGATGAAGATAATCCAGAGACGATGAATTGAATTATGAATCAGCTAATATGTTTATTGATCGATACCGTAGTGATGTGGAAAAAGCTACCGCTCTTGACAGCTCACCAAATCAGCATCTAACGTCTCACTAATCTGTCAAGTCAAATCATTTAATCTGACAGCATGGCGGCGTCCCACTTTCGTTTATCTTAGCCGCCATCTTTCTCCTACTACAACAACGTCACTCGCATTGTTTCACCGATACTGTATCTTAATGCTAATAATTTCTTTCTTTGCTGATAGCAAAAAGCTTATATATTCTAGGGTAGAGTGGCTGTACAGATGACCTTGTTGGTCTTCTAAGGGGTAATTAACCGAGAGTCATTCACGTGGAGGGCCAAGCCTGGTCCCTAAGTTATTATACGTAAAAGTATTATGTTAGCTTCAATTATCTCTATACTTACTGAATGTAGAAGATTGTATGTATGTGTGGGGAAGAAGCTTCCTTGCCAAGCATATGGTCTCGGGTTCAGCCTCAATGCGCAGTACTTTGGGCAAATGTCTTCTATAGCTCTAAGTCAGTCAATGCTTTGTGAGCGAATTTGATAGACGTAGCTTCTGTGGAAGCCGTCGTGTGTGTGGGGTGGTGGTGGTGGTGGTGGTGGTGGTGGTGATGGTGGGGGTATTTACGTATGTCTTTGTGCTTGACAACCCCCGTAACTTAGATGTTCTTTGGGGTAACGTGAAATATTGAACTTCATAATAAAAGGTGCGTAGATTATGAATTTTGATTGAAGGAATGGGGCCTCGAAACGAAATGTTACAGGGGGTTCCTCTAAAAGTCACGCGACGGAGCTGTTTAGTACCTTTCGAGGAAGTCTGCTCTGCTCTAACAGTGTCCCATGCCTGAGTCATAGCTTCACAGTCTCGGAGATCCTATAAAAGTTTTTCGGCTCTGTCCTTTTCATTTTTTTTTGTCTATATCATTAAAAAAATAAATAAATAAATATAATAGGCAAAACGAAATAAGAAGAAAAAAAAGAAGAAAATCTATTGTGTGATTGTATAAATGTGTGTGTTTATGTTAGTTGATATATGTGTGTGTTAATGTGCATGAGCCAGCTAGAATCTGGCAGGTGTGTGAGCTAAGTACAATGTTATGAGACAGATTGTTTATAAATACTTAAATGATTCAGTAGAGTTGTGTCTAAGCGTTACTGAATCAGGTACTTAACTGCTGGTATATTATATATTAATGCTATTTAGTTAAGATATTGTAGTTAAGTTTACATAGCTTGTTACTATTATAAAGCACATACACCTAGTATGACTGCATAGTTACATTTATAGATGGTTTAGAGAAGCATATATGAATGTATCTGTGTGAGTGAGTGTTTGTGCTTCACAGACGCCTACAACAAAATGAGCATCGAACTAATTCACTCACATTCTCCTTTCGTAGTTTCTAATGTACATTAACAGACAGGATGGTCACGATTGGAATGCTTTTTAATCATAGATCAGGATTGACAACGTTTGAACAACAAAAACAACATCTGGTTTTCAGATTTATTTATCACGTAAGTTCTCATATCCACTTATGTAAAGTGAGTCTATTCTATTGTAATCATCTAATCTACTTTGGCACAGCTCAGCATTTTTACACGTCATTTTCTCCCATCCCTAACAGTCATAAAGATATACCTCGCGTTACGGAAAGCTGCTCCCCAAAATCTTGTCGTAACGCAGAATTTCCATTGTTTTTTTTCAGGTTACAAATTGAGATTCTGACAGAAATTTTCCGAGTAAAATGTAATACAGCCACTTCCATGCATGAAGATAACAATTTTAAACGGACAGGAAAATAAATACATTCAAAGATTTGAAGAGAAATACGCAAATATAGGCGCCGGCGTGGCTGTGTGGTAAGAAGCTTGTTTCCTCACCACATGGTTCCGGGTTCATTCCCACTGCGTAGCGCTGTGAGTAAATGTCTTCTACTATAGCCTCGGCCCGACCAAAACCTTGCAAGTGGATTTGGTAGGCGGAAACTGAAAGAAGCCCGATGTATATATATTTATATGCGTATGTGTGTGTCTTTGTGTCTGTGTTTGTCCCTCACCAGCGCTTGACAACCGGTGCGGGTGTGTTTACATCTCCGTCACTCAGCGATTCGGCAGAACAGACCGATAAATTAAATACTAGGCTTAAAAAAAAAAAAAAACAAGTACTGGGGTCAAATCGTTCGGCTAAAATTCTCCAATGCGGTGCCCCAGCATGACCGCAGTCTAATGACTGCAACAAATAAAAGATTGAAGACAGAAGACAATCCTTTCTACTCAAGGCCCAGGGTCTGAAATTTTAAGGGGAAGATATGTTTCAACACACCAATTCACAGCAAGAATCTTACAAATCAAATCCAAAATATTGCATACTTATGAATTTGTAAAACTGATCAACCCCTTATTGTTCCAAGTACTGCACGTTCTCTCAGTCTTTTATAAACTCGCCAATCGTCCCGAGAAGTTCCATAGTCCTGTTCTAAAGTATTTCAGATGGGAACATCTTTATCACAGAAGAGAACAGTAACACATTGCTGCTTAAATTTACTGGTCAAGAGGTAAGGGCCTGGTTGGAAACTAACGTTGCTTCCAGCGCCATCACCACCACTACCACGACTGCAATGACCACCACCGCTGCCACCGCCGCCACCACCTTCACCAGCACCACCTGCACCAGCACCGCCACCACTGCCACCGCCGCCGCCACCACCACCACCACCACCGCCACAACAACAATAACAGCGTCACAACTGTCCCACCAGCAGAAATATGTAACGAGAGAACTGCAACAATGATGGATGGCGTGTAAAGTGATGCTTAGAGGACATTGTTACAGAGAGAGAGAGAGAGAAAGAGAGAGAGAGAGAGAGAGAGAGAGAGAGAGAGAGAGAGAAAGAGAGGGAAAGAGGGGAAAGTATGTGAGTCAAATGTTTTACCAGGTCGAAGTTGAAAGACTCTCTGAAGTGTCTCTTGTTTTTGGTTTCAGTTTATCACTCCTTCCCCACCTCCTGACAGCCCCCCCACCACCACTTAATCACTCCTCTGCCTCTTACGCCCAATCCTATCACTTTAACCCACCACCACCACCACCACCGCCGCCGCCGCTGCCGCCGCCACCATTTTATCAGGCTATCTCTTACTTTCCACTCATTCCGCATTTTAACCTTTCCATTCACTCTCTCCCTCATTCACTCTTTCCTTCATTCACTCTTTCCCTCATTCACTCTCTCCTTCATTCACTCTTTCCCTCATTCACTCTTTCCTTCATTCACTCTTTCCCTCATTCACTCTTTCCCTCATTCACTCTTTCCCTCATTCACTCTTTCCCTCATTCACTCTCTCCTTCATTCACTCTTTCCCTCATTCACTCTTTCCCTCATTCACTCCTTCCCTCATTCACTCTCTCCTTCATTCACTCTTTCCCTCATTCACTCTTTCCCTCATTCACTCTTTCCCTCATTCACTCTTTCCCTCATTCACTCTCTCCTGCATTCACTCTTTCCCTCATTCACTCTTTCCCTCATTCACTCTGTCCCTCATTCACTCTTTCCCTCATTCACTCTTTCCCTCATTCACTCTTTCCTTCATTCACTCTTTCCCTCATTCACTCTTTCCCTCATTCACTCTTTCCTTCATTCACTCTTTCCCTCATTCACTCTTTCCCTCATTCACTCTTTCCCTCATTCACTCTTTCCCTCATTCACTCTTTCCTTCATTCACTCTTTCCCTCATTCACTCTTTCCCTCATTCACTCTTTCCCTCATTCACTCTCTCCTTCATTCACTCTTTCCCTCATTCACTCTTTCCCTCATTCACTCTTTCCCTCATTCACTCTTTCCTTCATTCACTCTTTCCCTCATTCACTCTCTCCTTCATTCACTCTTTCCCTCATTCACTCTTTCCCTCATTCACTCTTTCCCTCATTCACTCTCTCCTTCATTCACTCTTTCCCTCATTCACTCTTTCCCTCATTCACTCTTTCCCTCATTCACTCCTTCCTTCATTCACTCTTTCCCTCATTCACTCTTTCCCTCATTCACTCTCTCCTTCATTCACTCTTTCCCTCATTCACTCTTTCCCTCATTCACTCTTTCCTTCATTCACTCTTTCCTTCATTCACTCTTTCCCTCATTCACTCTCTCCTTCATTCACTCTTTCCCTCATTCACTCTCTCCTTCATTCACTCTTTCCCTCATTCACTCTTTCCCTCATTCACTCTTTCCCTCATTCACTCTTTCCTTCATTCACTCTTTCCCTCATTCACTCTTTCCCTCATTCACTCTCTCCTTCATTCACTCTTTCCCTCATTCACTCTTTCCCTCATTCACTCTTTCCCTCATTCACTCTTTCCTTCATTCACTCTTTCCCTCATTCACTCTCTCCTTCATTCACTCTTTCCCTCATTCACTCTTTCCCTCATTCACTCTTTCCCTCATTCACTCTCTCCTTCATTCACTCTTTCCCTCATTCACTCTTTCCCTCATTCACTCTTTCCCTCATTCACTCTTTCCTTCATTCACTCTTTCCCTCATTCACTCTTTCCCTCATTCACTCTCTCCTTCATTCACTCTTTCCCTCATTCACTCTTTCCCTCATTCACTCTTTCCCTCATTCACTCTTTCCTTCATTCACTCTTTCCCTCATTCACTCTCTCCTTCATTCACTCTTTCCCTCATTCACTCTTTCCCTCATTCACTCTTTCCCTCATTCACTCTCTCCTTCATTCACTCTTTCCCTCATTCACTCTTTCCCTCATTCACTCTTTCCCTCATTCACTCTTTCCCTCATTCACTCTCTCCTTCATTCACTCTTTCCCTCATTCACTCTTTCCCTCATTCACTCTTTCCCCCATTCACTCTTTCCCTCATTCACTATTTCCCTCATTCACTCTCTCCTTCATTCACTCTTTCCCTCATTCACTCTTTCCCTCATTCACTCTTTCCCTCATTCACTCTCTCCTTCATTCACTCTTTCCCTCATTCACTCTTTCCTTCATTCACTCTTTCCCTCATTCACTCTCTCCTTCATTCACTCTTTCCTTCATTCACTCTTTCCCTCATTCACTCTTTCCTTCATTCACTCTTTCCCTCATTCACTCTTTCCCTCATTCACTCTTTCCTTCATTCACTCTTTCCCTCATTCACTCTCTCCTTCATTCACTCTTTCCCTCATTCACTCTTTCCTTCATTCACTCTTTCCCTCATTCACTCTTTCCTTCATTCACTCTTTCCTCATTCACTCTCTCCTTCATTCACTCTTTCCTTCATTCACTCTTTCCCTCATTCACTCTTTCCCTCATTCACTCTTTCCCTCATTCACTCTCTCCTTCATTCACTCTTTCCCTCATTCACTCTCTCCTTCATTCACTCTTTCCCTCATTCACTCTTTCCCTCATTCACTCTTTCCTTCATTCACTCTTTCCCTCATTCACTCTCTCCTTCATTCACTCTTTCCCTCATTCACTCTTTCCCTCATTCACTCTTTCCCTGATTCACTCTCTCCTTCATTCACTCTTTCCCTCATTCACCCTTTCCCTCATTCACTCTTTCCCTCATTCACTCTTTCCCTCATTCACTCTTTCCTTCATTCACTCTTTCCCTCATTCACTCTTTCCCTCATTCACTCTCTCCTTCATTCACTCTTTCCCTCATTCACTCTTTCCTTCATTCACTCTTTCCCTCATTCACTCTCTCCTTCATTCACTCTTTCCTTCATTCACTCTTTCCCTCATTCACTCTTTCCCTCATTCACTCTTTCCCTCATTCACTCTCTCCTTCATTCACTCTTTCCCTCATTCACTCTTTCCTTCATTCACTCTTTCCCTCATTCACTCTCTCCTTCATTCACTCTTTCCTTCATTCACTCTTTCCCTCATTCACTCTTTCCCTCATTCACTCTTTCCCTCATTCACTCTTTCCGTCATTCACTCTTTCTCTCATTCACTCTTTCCTTCATTCAATTCTATTCGTTGATCCGCTTATACTTCACTCCTCATCCTACTTCTCTCACGCATTACCTTATCACGACCTCTTCACCCCCAACCCGCTCTCTGTCTCTGTCTCTATCTCTATCTTTATCTCTATTTCTCTTTCTCTTGATCTCTGTTTTAGTATAGTATGTGGAGGCGCAGTGGCCCAGTGGTTAGGGCAGCGCACTCGCAGTCGTAGGATCGCGGTTTCGATTCTCAGCCCGGGCATTGTGAGTGTTTATTGAGCAGAAACACCTAAAGCTCCACGAGGCTCCGGCAGTACTCTTTCATCACAACTTTCTTTCACTCTTACTTCCTGTTTCTGTTGTGCCTGTAATTCAAAGGGTCAGCCTTGTCACGCTGTGACGCGCTGAATCTCCCCGAGAACTACGTTAAGGGTACATGTGTCTGTGGAGTGCTCAGCCACTTGCACGTTAATTTCTCGAGCAGGCTGTTCCGTTGATCGGATCAACTGGAACCCTCGTCGTCGTAACCGACGGAGTGTCACGAGTGTAGTGTGGTGTAACGCGGTCTAGTGGAGTGCGCTGTAATGTAATGTAGTGTACCGCGTTATAGTACAGTGCATTGTAGTGTTAATGTTACTATGTGTGTGTGTGTGTGTGTGTGTGTGTGTGTGTGTGTGTATGTGTGTGCTGTCTTTCTTTCATTCTCTTCAATGTGTTTCGCTTATCACTTCATTATTCCTCCAAAATGCGCAATCCTTCTTAATCTAGATTTTTCCTCTTACACTTTATCACTTTTACTTATATCAACCATCTCTACTCTTTCTGTCTGTCTATGGAAAAGAAAGGCAGAACGATATATATGTGTGTGTGTGTGTGTGTGTGTGCGTGTGTGTGTGTGTGTGTGTGTGTGCGTGTGTGTGTGTGTGTGTGTGCGTGTGTGTGTGTGTGTGTGTGTGTGTGTGTGTGTGTGTGTGTGTGTGTGTGTGTGTGTGTGTGTGATTCTGTTTTTCTTTTCCATACATTTTTGCTTTTCATACACAGAACTTCGCCCTTCTCACTCACTCATTCTCTTTATCTATATATCTTCCATACATTTCATCACTCCCACATGAATAAACCAACACACACACACACACACACACACACACACACGCACGCTTTAAACCGATTTCTGTCGGTTTCGCTGATGAGTTTTGGAGCTATTTGTAACTCTTTTCTACTCTAGGCACAAGTTCCGAAATTTTGGGGGATGGAGGCCAGTCGATTAGATGCCCCCTCCCCAGTATGCAAATGGTACTTAATCTATCGACCCCGAAAGGATGAAAGGAAAAGTCGATCTCGGTGGAATTTGAACTGAGATCGTGTGCTAACGTTTCTTATTTCTTTATTGCCTACAAGGGGCTAAACATAGAGGGGACAAACAAGGACAGACAAAGGGATTAAGTGGATAACATCGACCCCGGCTTGCTAACGTTTCTGCCAGTTCGCCGCCTTAGTAGAAAAGAATATCACTACTCAATGGTTAAGGAGTCCGTTTCACATGACGCAATTCCAGGTTCAATTCCACTGCCCTTCACCTTGGGCAGTTGTCTTCTACTGTAGTCCCGGCGTAATCAATACCTTGTCAGGGAATTCGGTGGAAGGAAACTGCAGGAATCGAATATGGATATATCATATAGCATGCACGTCACTAAATAATAACGATAGACAGTCAGAGAAAGGCTCTCGTTTCATGCAAGTGTTTGTCGCTATAATCCAATGACGTACAAACGTCTCTATCTGATGACCTCGTTTGCCGTTCCATCAAGTGGAAGCCCTATGACGATGGAAGTATGGCGACGTGTGCAGACGTAACAAGTCGGAAGCGCGTAGTTAGTTACAGCTTTGGTTTGTCACCTGTGCTTTAAACCTTGCAGGTCTGCAACGGCACTGAATAGTCATCTGAGAGGTCATGAACGGAAAACCAGAGATGCCATTGACAACTGGGAAGCCGTAGGAGACAGTAATTATCAGTGAAGATAGGGCAAACATCATGCATGTAATGTTCGTTTCGGTTTTTAATTATAGGAAGCCTTTCTATAAGGGCGGATCTGGTTTCTGCTAAATATACAACGCTTAAATACACACGCACACACACATACATACATACATACATACATACATATATATATATATATATATATATATATATATATATATATATATATATGAATATATATATATATATTTATATTTATAGATATATATATATATATATATATATATATATATATATGTGTATATGTATATATATATATATATATATATATATATATATATATATATATATATATATATATATGTATATGTATATATGTATATGTATATATATATACATATATATGCATATATATATATATATACATATATATACACACGTATATATATTTATTCATTTATTTATATGTATGTATGTATGTATACATATAAATGTATATTATGCGCACGAATGTTTGTGTGTGTGTATGTATATCATATCTTTCGGTTTTTCTTTCTTTCTCTTCCCTCCCTCCCTCTCTCTCTCTCTCTCTCTCTCTCTCTCTCTCTCTCTCTCTCTCTCACTGAACATACACACGCTTGCGCGCGCACTTTCCGTTTCTCCCCATCTCTCCCCAGAAGTGTGACACTTTAGAACTACCTAGAAATTTATTGGAACCAGGTGAACAGAATAAGGGTGTTAGGATTCCCAGATTCCTTCTAACGCAGGGAGTAGCTCCTTTTTCGGTTAGGTTTCTGTGACGTGAGTGTTTAATTATAAATAAATTTCTACTTAGATATCGTAATAAAATTTTGCGAATTTGGCACAAAACCATACATTTCTCAAGAGAGGTGACTTTACCGGAGGAAACGACCCAGTATATAACTGGTAAGCATTTTGTTGTAGCTCTCGTTAGCTGTTTAGTTCCCATGTTAGTCCTGAGAAAATAAACAAACCTATGATCAATAGAAATAGTGTTCATAACTGAGGACGCGAAAGAACACAGAAACGCATGTGTCCTATGACCCAAATGAAGCCATTGCCAGTCCAGAGTGTTTATACATATGTCGTCTGAGAGGAGAATTTTCTTCGGAGACCGTTTCTGCAGTGAAAGGTCTCTCCACGTCCGAGTGCACTCGAACATGTTAGATATGACTTTACACACACACACACACACACACACACACTCACACACATATATGTATATATACAGTACCGAATATTTTGTCCCGTACTTGTCTCTCATTATGTTTACGTTTTTTTCACTCATTGGTGATGTCTATATTTATTTATCTATGATCGAACGCCACGCAGCCTTGTCCACACTAAGTTTTTACTTATATATATATTTATATTTATATATATATCCTGCTATTCTTTTATTTGTTTCAGTCATTTGACTGCGGCCATGCTGCAGCACCGCCGTTAGTCGAACAAATCGATCCCAGGACTTTATTCTTTTTAAGCCTAGTACTTATTCCATCGGATCTCTTTTGCCGAACCGCTAGCTTACGGGGACGTAAACGCACTAGCATCGGTTGTTAAGCGATGGTGAGGCGGGGGGACACAGACAAACATTTATACACACGCACACACACGTACACACACCATACACATGTATACATATATTTATATATACGACGGGCTTCTTTCAGTTTCCGTTTACCAAATCCACTCCTAAGGCTTTGGTCGGACTGAACCCAGAACCATGTGGCTGGTAAGTAAGCTACTTACTACACAGCCACTCCTGCGCCTATATGTATATGTGTATATATATATATATATATATATATATATATATATATATATATATATATATATATAAACACACGCACACATATATACACACGAGAGGTTATTTCGTGCTAATAACAATCATGTTAGACGTCTGACCTTAAACTTTGATCAAAGTAAATAAAAATATATCTTCATATAGTGTATTTTTTATATGATAAATTGTTTATCCATTTATTTATTCATCCATTTATTATTGAGGGAATCGTCTTCATCACGACGACGACGACAACCACCACCACCACCACCACCACCACCACCATCACCATCACCACCATCACCACCACCACCACCACCGGAATATATTCCGTCTGAGCCACTTAGTGGTGAAAAGTGAAGTTAACTCAAGACCTTCACTGGCTACTATGCAGGAAGTTTGGATACGGGATAACGAGTGCTTGGTACAAGCATGCAACAGAAATGGTAATGGACGAAAACGGGAAGGTAAAGATCCTCTAGGACTTTGACTTCCAGACAGACAAGGAGTTAGAACACCGAAAACCGGATAGAGTAATCTTTAGGAAGGACAAACAAGAGTGCTTAATATTTGACGTTGCAGCGCCAGGAGATCAGCGTATTATCATGAAAGAAAGAGGAAAGGTTTTAAGAATATGGAGACCTCAGAATTGGTCAAGATGCGGAAGCTATGAGAGTTAAACATAAAGGCTGTCCCTGTTGTCATCGGAGCATATTAGTTTCAGTGATGCAGACAACACAACGGAGACATCAAATCACTGAACGCGAATGTCCGAAGCGGAGAAGAATCTATTGGCGATCCCCTTCGATGTATGCAGAAACTAAGCAGGGATTTCGAAAAGCAGAATATTTCCATAGCTGCCCTTGCGCGGACGGTGTGAAGAGATTAATCAGTAAATCAACTGTGCACTAGATAGATAGTCTTAAATAATTTGAAAATCAAGGTAAGTCGGTTTTTATAAAATTAATTGATATACAATTTAGCTCGCATTTGTAAACAATTACAACTAACTATAAGCAATTAGTCGCTCTGTGGAAAGAAGATAAAACTTCTTTCTCTGATGAAGGTACATAAAAACTTGAAACTAGCTGGTTTCATCCCGTCGGAGAGGGAAACTCCCTTGTGTATAAAATGTATTTATTTTATATAATCCGCGCGTGTGTGGGTGTGTATGTATGTATAAATGTATGTATGTATATTATCTCCCCTTCTTCCTAGCTTTCCTGTCTAACTACCTTTGTCCAGCCAGTCGCCATGATTGACCGCTAACTCCCAAAAGCTTTTTATTCTCTCTGTTTATTTCCACGTGTTCCCTTGTGTTGAAGAGCGTAGGCTCGAAACGTAAAAAACTTTCTCGTCTTCCTGTTTCAACTATATATATATATATATATATATATATATATATATATATATATATATATATATAGAGAGAGAGAGAGAGAGAGAGAGAGAGAGAGAGGGAGAGAAATAGATAGATAAATAGATATAAGTATCTATATGTATATATAAGTATATATATATATGAGCATACATCTATGTAAATGTTGTGTGTGTGCTTGGCGGGTGGGGGAGACTATTTATCCTGACATGTTGATTATATGTGTCTGTGTCTCTATCCAAGAAGCCAGCTCACCTATTGCTATGTGATACCATCTATTGCACGCGTGTACGCGTGCGTGTCTGCGAGTATGTGTTTGTGTGTGGGTGTGCATAGTTTTTGAATTTTCTATTTCCGGATATTTCTATTTGGATAACTTTCCCCAGATGTTGTCTGCTGGAAAATACAAACATCTATCAAGAGACACTTTCTTATTTAGTTCAGTTTCTCTTTGCAAAAGTAATGATAATAATAATAATAATAATAATAATAATAATAATAATAATAATAATAATGATAATAATAATAATAATAATATTCTTTAATTCATTTGCCACAAAGAGATCCAAAGAAGAATATTACAAAAATGAAATACACAAAGACAAGTGATGATACATACAGACACACACACATTCATATATATATATATATATATATATATATATATATATATATATATATATATATATATATATACATATATATATATATATATTCATACGCACACACACACACACACACACACACACACACACACACGAGTGAGTGGACGAACGAAAAAAAATTCACTGATTATATTTAGTTGGAGTTACAATTTGACTCAGTTTCATCTGGCCCACAGTTTCGTTGGCGCGCAGAACGCGTCCATCTCGTCAGATACAGGGAGAAGAGTGACATATTTGAAACAAATTTAAGATGGCTACTGAGTGCGAAGCGTAGTTACGTCAAGTGACGTGGTATTGACGCTGTGAAAACGACACCAGTTATTTCCTTATTTTTATCTTTTTCAAGCCCACATGTTCTAACAGGATGTTGGTGGCACTTTGGCGGCATGTTGCAGCATATTGTAAACAGCTGACATTAGTCCCATGTATTGGTTACAGCACGTAGTCGAGTGGCATGTTGGTGTGAGTACGTAGCTCAGTTGTCCTTTAGTCGTTAATAGATTAGTGGCAACAAACCTTACTTGGGATTAACCGAATTTTATGATATTGGGTTACAATTGAAGTTGGACGGCCAGCATGGTCAATACGACGATCACACGCTACACACTTTCCTTCCAAGCACTGCTGTAAATAGCGGAAGTGAGCTAGAACATTAGAATTTAGTGCGCATGCACAGCACAGTCCAGAATCAATCTATTCCAAGCGGCTTCGCTATGCGTGCTTTAGCTTTGTTACTATGGCAACAGTCCAGATACTTATTGATCAGACTGCGTATATATATATATATATATATATATATATATAAGGCATTTTTTAGCCCTGGGCTATAGCAAAAGATCATGGATTTAATCCCTCTCAGTAACAGCCTCTATGCTACATCCTCTCTGGCTCCATTTCCCGATACCACAACAGTGTCTGCTCCTTTACAGTAACAGGTTGTATACCACCTACGATCAAGCTCCCTCTCGATCTCAAACGTACCTACCAGCTTCCCTTCTATTCGCCATACAAGATCGAATGAGTACTTTTACACAATCGTTACTACTACTACTACTACTACTACTTCGAAACTGCGGTAGTGTGCAACAATGATAACAGAAATGATATCAAGTTTCTGTCAGCAAGACATTAATATTGTTTAACGTTTAAGTTACACTAACGTAAAACAATATTAGTCTTGTTGGTTCAACAGAAAATAAAACAAGCAATAAACAACAACGACGACAACAACTACTACTACTACTACTACTACTACTACTACTACTACTACTACTACTACTACTACTACTATTGTCTCTCATTAATATATATGTGTATGTATGAATGTATACCTGCACGTATTCGTGTAAGTAATGTATGTATATATATGCATATATATATAGTGAGAATTTACAAAAAAAAAAAAAGACGAAGACGTGTGTGTAAACAACAAACAGATGTATTAGTTTAACGCTCGGGAAGTGAGAAAGTATTTTATGTTTCGAGCCTACGCTCTTCGACAGAAAGGAACACAGAAATATATATATATATATATATATATATATATATATATATATGAATAGACAGATAAATAGATAAATTTGTTTATATCTATATATATATTGTGATTGTTTGTGTGTGTGATTGTATGTGTGTATGGTTGCTACAAAGGACAAGCGCAGTAACAACAGCGATGCAGAATACTAAACTATATAAATGGAGAGAAAAAAATAATATAAGTGGACGAAAGTTTTCAACGTTTCATTGTCCTAATAATAGAGAATACAAACCCTAAATTTACACGCGCGCACGTACACACATGCATACACGTACTCATGGAGTCATACACACAGTTATGTGTGTGTGTGTGTGTGTGTGTGTGTGTGTAGAAACTTAGGTTCTGTGTATTGTATTTTTGCGAATACAGCCATCGCTCATGCACCTCCACGCAAGTACGTGTGGGTACCGTCAGATACACGCCCAAGCACACACGCATAAATACAGGCGCACAAAATCTCTAACAATGCCACGAGGCTACACACACGCACAAATAGACACACATATCACTAAGAGAAATTAGGTGGGCGTATTGTCGATTGAATCTACAAGCAATGTGATAATATTGTAATCGATCCCGTGGTGGGGGTGAAAGAATAGCAACAAGGTTGACCTCAGCGAGACATTGTAATTTATGTTGTATATTCATTCCCAGGAGATCAAACAGAGTCTAAACAATATACTATAGAAATATAGCAGTAACAAAAGATAGGCGGGAAAATCAGTTTTTATGTGGATTTGCGAAATAGAAAATAATGAAAATATCATAGAAAGACGATGATATAAAGAAAGATAAACTTCGACCCCGCTCGAAAAATCTCCCTTTCAGACAGAGAAGCTGAAACTGAATAATGACAACGTGGAAGAAAGAGAAATGGCTTCATTATACTACCCCGGTCTGGTACATCGAGAATTTCTTGGGCGAGAGGGTGGATTTGATTATACCAAGCGAAAATTGGAGAATTCCAGAGGAGAAATTACTTTCAGTTTGAATTTTTTTCTAAGAGTCGTCCTATACATCATTTGCGAACGCCACTTACTCTTTCTCTTTTACTCTACAAGTGACGGATATTTGTCCTCATCTTGTTTGTTAACACAACATTTCGGCTGACATACCCTCCAGCCTTCATCATGTGTCTTGGGGAAATTTCGAACCTGGGTTCTCATTCCTGGATAGATAGATAGATAGATAGATAGATAGATAGGTAGGTAGGTAGGTAGGTAGGTAGGTAGGTAGGTAGATGGATGGATAGATACATTTCTTTTATTAGCCACACAGGGCTCAACGAAGATGGGACAAATACAATGTAGAGCTTTTCTTTTTGGGAGGGGGAAAAAAAAAAAAGAAGTGGTGGTGTCGATCAAAAGGGATCGTAGGAAGGGAAAAAGGGGGAGTTCGATCAAAAGGGATCGAAAAAAAAAAAAAAGGTAGGTAGATAGATAGATAGATAGATAGATAGAGGGGTCATAGTTTATAAGCTGAGATGAGAAAGAGATATTCTAGTGTTAGAAGAGATAGAGGGTTAATACATCACGTCGATGCTCGTGTGGGTGCGATGTGTCAGTGAGCGAAGGTTTGCCTCGCAGTGCGTTGATCTTCTTTTTGGAGGCTGTCTAGAAAGTTAGTGTGCAACAGTTGAACAGTCCTGAGTACGTATGTAAAGCAGTACTCTGGGGTGTGACGTGCGTGTGTCTTTGTATCGAGTCAGCAGCTGTTGAAAACAGAACTGCTTCTGGCACAGGAAAGAAAGAAGGCCTGACCTTTGCAATGCAATTTTAGCTATGTTATAGATATGCGGTCGCCAAGAAACGTTATCAGAGCATTTATAAAGTTTGGATAGGGTTTTATAGTTCCAAGTGAGACATGAAGTGAATGCTAAGTAATCTTGTAGTCTAGCTGAATCGTAACTACACATGTAATAAAAAGGAAGACGAATAATAAACGAAACCGACAAAGAGATAAGGCTTGATAGAATT
>NC_142937.1:92417336-92432336 GCF_046866305.1 Octopus bimaculoides | reverse complement strand
CACCGGAAATGGAACTCACAACCTTACAATCGTAAGCCGAAACGCTAACCACTAAGCCACGCACATTTATTGATTCGGGTTAACTTGTAGTTGAAAAGACAAAAAACAACAGAGAAACCTTATTGAACGAAGTAAGTCGTATCAGGTTGCTGGCGTAACAAAATCTCTCTGTCACCGGACTGAGAGAAACTGCTTCGGCTTTCGTTTACGTATGGGTTGATATTATCATATTCATATCATTGCTTTTAACACGCACTATTGTCGCCGTTGTCAAGTGGATAGAGCCAAAAATATAAGGAACTCACAAACATAAATATATACTCATACACGCAAAAATTCATACGCATACATATATGTAAATATATGTATTTACATATATACTTGTATACTTGCTCTGGTGCGTAGCGGCCTTCAGCATTCATTTTTTTTTTCAACTGCTCCGGATAATTAATAGCAGAGTCTGAATCAGCCCTCGCAGTTTCACGGGTCATTTGTATGTTGCGCAAATTCATGCTCTACTTAACCCTTTCAAACCAGCCTTTACTAGAGAAAGAAGAGTTTTCCATTAGAAGCTTTATCTTCCTTATTCCGCAAATCGACTTTTGGCTCTCTTTTGAATCTCCACCATGTTTATCGGCACATTACCCGATTCTGATCCTATATTCCGTACACTCAGAAATTATTCCATTTTAAGCTTTACGCTAGATCTATGGTAAAATTAAATTCTGGACTGTTAACGAAGCAGCTTCTTGACCGCTTGCTAGAGTTTTCTATCTGTTGGCACGTATTGTTCCTGCTGTAGATGTTGCAAAATTAAATGTTTTGGCAAATTAAGTTTTAGTTCCGCATCAAGACTTTTTAAAACATCAAGTTTAATGTCCAGGGTAATCCCTTCACGGTCCCTTTCCGCACTACTGCCTCCGGTTTTACTTTATAGTTTCTTTCCAGACATCTTAAATTGAAGACAAATCCAACAGCAGCGCCGATTAATTATCAACAGCAAATATGTAGTAAAAAAAAAAAAAAAAAAAAAAAAATGTCTCAGCAAAGATTTGCTTTGTCGGAGCAGAAAATTCTTATTTCTGTGGATGTAATAATGAAAATGAGATAAAAAGGTGAAGGGGTGAGGAAGAGAAAATACTGCATGGTTACAGTTGACTGAAGGCTCAGCGAATTTTATTGGCAATTCGCCCCTTGCACTTTTGACTAAACAAACACACACGCGCGCGCATAGACACACACACACACGCACGCACACACACACGCACACGCACTCATACAAACTCGCGCACAGACTTGTACATACACAGACACACACACACACACACACACACATAGACACATGCACACACAGGCATACACACAAACACACACGCACGCACTCATGCACAATCACTCATACACACACACAGAATCGTACACACACAGAATCGTACACACACAACATAATCAACTCATACATAATCACTCATACACACACACACTCGCATACAGAATCGAACACACACGCACACACACAAGCACATGCCCCCACATGTCTGGCCGTAGACGCTGATGTCACTTGTAGCCAGTTGGAGCCAAAAGTTCGTGGGATGGTGGTGTTGGCGTTAGGAGTTTCATAGGTTTCAATGTCAGTGCCCGTGGGTGGCGTGTATTGTTGATGTCATACTATTTTTATTGTTCTTACTAATTGTATTGTTGTGGGTGTTTAGTCTGAAATCAATCCTCATGGACCCAAGATCAAAGTCATTTCATTCAATTTTTAAAATACTCAGAGATAACACATTATATGTTCGTATTTGAAATACAATATATAACTGTTGCATACACAGATACATACATACACACATATTCATATAAGTATGTATATGTATATATACATACATATAAAATCAAAATAAGCAACAAGCATATCCAAAGTTAATGCAGTACGATCGTTTCATGCGAGTCCATTTATTTAAGCAATTTACTTAGCGGTTCGGCAAAAAAAAAAACCAAAAAAAAACTGATAGAATAAGTACTAAGCTTACAAAGAAAAAGTCCTGGGGTCGATTTGTTCGACTAAAAGGCGGTGCTCCAGCATGGCCGCAGTCAAATAGCTGAAACAAGTAAAAGAATAAAAGAACACATTATTCTTTTACTTATTTCAGTCATTTGAGTGCGGCCATGCTGGAGCACCGCCTTTATACATACACACACACACACACACACACACACACACACACACACACACACACACACACACATATATATATATATATATATATATATATATATATATATATATATATATATATATACACACACACACATACAAGCAAGTACGTGTTTATATAAGACTAGTCAACTAGAGAACTGTTTAACCTACATTAAGAAGAATCCATGGCGTGTGATGAGATATTAAACATGAAAAAGAACAAAAGAAAAGCAAGAAAAAGAAAAAAGGAAGGTGTTTGGTAGAGAGGACTGTGGTAGAGGCAGACCAGGAGCATCAGGAGAAAAGTCTACCTTTGCGTCGAAGGAGCTAGAAGTCTGGAAAACTTATATATTTAGTGCTTAGTAACTGTTGCAGAACCGACTGTCTGAATATAATTGTCTATAATGAGAATACCATGTATATTCACGGTATATGTGCGTGCGTTTTGTAATGAATGCTATGTATTTATATGTATATATATGTGTGTATATGTGTGGATGTGTGGATGTGTACATGCATGTGCTTGTGTGCATGTTCTAACGTACGTATGTTCGTATAAGTACACGAGTAAGTACGCGTGTATATATATATATATATATATATATATATATATATATATGTGTGTGTGTGTGTGTGTGTGTGTGTGTGTGTGTGTGTGTGTAAGTATGTTTGTGTGTATATTTGAAAGTTTGAATGTGTCTAAGTTCGCGTATGCATGTGTATGTATGAGTGGGTGTATGTGTGTATTTTTGTTGGTTCTGTATGTATGCGTGGATACATGTGTGTGTGTGAATATATATATATATATATATCATGCATACACGCACACACACATGCATGTGTGTGCTTATGTATATGTGCGCATGTTTGTGTTTATATGCGAGTATATATTAATATGTATACATATCTGAATGTATAAATTTATTGACAAGTGTACATATGTCTAGATGTCGGTTTAAAGATGTCTAATGCCAAGCCGTGGGTTCAACAGAATACATTTCGTTAGACTCGCGAATAAAGATTAAAGATATTAACATTCAGATCTTTACGTCGAGCTCTTTATTCTAAGTAGTAGAGGCTCAATATACGTAGTTAAACATAGATCCGAAAAATGATGATATAAGCAGAAACATTTCTTCACACAACGTGGGATCTTAGGGTTTCACGCAAGAATGCAGTCGTCAGCGAGGTGGAATGAATTTTGTGATACGCTGAATCTGTTTTGTTCTGTTGCAAGGGTTTTAAGCGAACGAATCGCAAAAGTATCTCATTGAAGTCTACTGTCTTCTGCAAATATATGGACGATAAAAACTTTTATTTGCTCGTACCTCACTCTACATTCGGGTTCTCGATCTGTGTGTGTGTACAGGTGTGTATGTGGGCGTATGTGTGGGCATTTGCGATTTTTTTTTTTGGTGTGTAACTTGCCGTGACAGATACCTGACGCCAGGCAGTTTTAAGTGTCTGAGCTAATTACCTATGAAGCAGAGAGAGTAGTTATGCTTTAGAATTCAACAGTGTACGTAAAACAGACACTTTTAGATGCTTTTATGGAAACTGCAGTAGAAGCAAGCTAAATGTGAGGTATTCGGTGCTACACACACTCAGGAAAGCGATAGGTATTTGGTTCGAGTTCAAACAGCGGATATCTGCTCTGTTTCGTTCACAAATTGAGATAAAACGCAAAAGTCGACCTCGGCGAAATTTGAACACAGAACGTAAATACAGACGAAACACCGCTAAGCATTTCGTCCAGCGTGCTAACAACTCTTTTCTACTCTAGGCACAGGGCCCGAAATTTTGGGCTCTCATTAGGTGTAGTTAGCCGTAGGTAGCTGAGACCGGGACTCGTGTCTAACAGAATAGTCACGCCCTGAAATAATAAGTCCTTCTAATTTAGGTACAAGGCCAGCAATCTTTTAGAAGAGTTCCGCTGATTGATTTCATCCATACTTTACTGGTACTTTACACTATCGGTCTTGAAAGGATGAAAGACAAAGTTCCTCAGCAGAATTGGAACTCAGAACGGACGAGATACCGCTAAGCATTTTGCGTATGCCGTAAAGCAAGTATTTTGCCCGGCGGGCTAACGACTCTACCAGCTCGCGGCCTTGCGCCCTGAATTAACAATACTATCGTTATCTAATACCGCTTTTATTTTATAGTAATAGTTTCCCGTCTTTCGTTTTCGAAGATGATTTAGATTGCACTCTAAGACACGACAAGAACGGAAGATGCAGCCGCGTAAGCAACGGGAGATTCATAACTGCTCCTAGCAATAGTACAACTTCCGTACTGCGGTGAAACAACGGAAATTGTGTTATTTCGATTTCGTAGGCACACGTGACGCCCCAGCCGCCGTAACAACAGGCCCGCCGTCTGTTTGAAGTTGGAAGAAGTTCGAGGAAGAACGATGTCGGATCAGTAACTTTACAGTCTCGTCTCTGACTTCTTGAACCAGTGACAAAATAACCGAGGAGACAGGGCATACATACATACATTCATACATACATACATACATACATATATAAGATGCAATCTAAAATGTAGATCACGGTTGATTATGTCGTATTTCCGTGGAAGACATTACATATGTAATTAGCAATTGCCTAAAAATGCCATAAAGGTAATACCTCCCTATGCGAGATGATGATGTCGCAAAAACAATATGCAATACCACTCCGGACAAAAGACAGTCCTGGAATAAATATAGAGAATCCTTATTATTGAATATGAACACAAATATCAGCACAATGAACACTGGTGGAACGTTACCATCAAAGCATCTGTGAAGTGTATGCATAACAGGCCGGATATTGTTGTTTTGGACAGGCAAGATAAAGTATTATTATTATTATTATTGTTGTTGTTGTTATTCAGGTCACTGCCTGGAATCGAACTCGGAATCTTGGGGTTAGTAGCCAGCGCTCTTAACCACTACGCCATATGGCGTAATGGTAATAGCATCGAGGAGTCGTGGATATTCTTTTCATTTTATGTAGAGGCAATAGCCTTATTGCAAATACTGTGTCGCCCGGCCACTAAGGCATGATTTGTACATCCAGGACAGAGATAGCTTTATATTTATATATGGAGGAGCCACTTATGAGTCTTAGGACTCGAGACAATACTAACTTACAAAAGACATGTGATTGTTCGCAACAGTTGACCTATATTCTGTTAGTATTCACAATGCTTGACCTATATAATCTCAGTTGTTGCAGCTGCTTCACGCTCATACTGTAGCAGTTCGATCTCTAAACCAGTTTCATGTGAGAAGTTTGATACGGCAGATGTAATCGGTATGTAAGTCTTCTTTTTATCATAACTAACAAAGGTTACGTAGTAAAGAGTTAGAAAAATAGAAGGTAAAACTAACGACTGCCTTCGTACATTGCTCCCTGAATGTTCAAGAGCCCCTATAATCTCTTTGGTAGGGGTCTCCAAATTCTTGGGTGTCAAACTTTGTGCGTAATATGTGTTATTTTTTTTTTTAATAGGATTCCCGTATTTACAACTAAGAAATATAGTTTTGCCGCTCTCCAATCCAAATACCACAGAGCCATATGTTAAGCGTTCCTTGTGAATAAACTTTTACTTTTCCAATGAGTTTTGAATTTTATTATCAATCTATTTTATTTAAGGCGACGAACTGGCGGATTCGTTAGCACGCCGAACAAAACGTTTAGCGGCATTTCGTCCGTCTCTACGTTTTGGATTCAAATTTTGCCGAGGTCGGCTTTACCTTTCATCCCCTCGGGGTCGATGAAATAAAGGTACATTTTGGTTGGAGTAAAGATTTTTTGCCAACATAACATGGTAGTCCTGGTTTAGGACGAATATTGCTGTAATTTAGCCCCAGGAGACATCGTCCCCAGCTGGCTGTACGACACGATCTGTGTCCTTATATTTTCGAACAAGAACTGCTGCTGAATATCTCTCGTTGTGAGTTTTAAAAATAGTAATTTACTACTATTTGTTTATCTCACCCCTAAAAAATGGAGTTTATGTGGCGACAAGAGATTGAATTAAAAAAGTATTAGATCCTTTTGATTCAATACTTCGACACGTCGTTGACGTTTGGTCTCCTCATGGTATGATTTGTTATAAAAATGTTACTAAATTCAATAAGATATTTAATTAATTTACATTAATTTTTTCAGTTTATTAATTTTATTAACTTTTATCAATTATTTATTTGTTTTTTCAGTTTATTATTTATTAATTTTATTAATTTTTCCAGTTTATTAATTTATTCAGTTTATTAATTTTCAGTTCATAAATTTTTCAGTTTTCATGTTTATATTTATTTTTTCAGTTTTCATGTTTATTAATTTTTTTCAATTTTCATGTATATATTTTTTCTGTTTTCATGTTTATTAATTTTTTCAGTTTTCATAATTTTTTCAGATTTTATGCTTATTAATCATTTCAATTTTCATGTTTATTAATTTTTACAGTTTTGTTTTTGTTTTATTGAGGATTAAACAATTTTTTTTTTAATTGGGGGAGATAACCCAATTTTTTAATGGGGGTGAGATAACCAAAAAGTACCGAAATAAATACCAGTTGCACACTGGAGATCGATCTAATCGATTAATTCTCTACCCTAAAATTTCAGGCCGGTGCCTATAGAAGAAAGGATCGTTGTTGTCAAGGTGGTGAGCTGGCAGAATCGTTATAGCATCGGACAAAAAGCATAGAATTATTTCTTCTGGTGTTTTACATTCTGTGTTCAAATCCCGCCAGGGTCAACTCTACCTTTCATTCCTCCGGTTCGATAAAGAGTAGAGTACCTGTCATGTACTGGGGTACGGTGTAATCCACTTGCTTCTTTCCCCTAAAATTACTGGCCTTGTACCAAAATTTGACATAATAATAGTAATTATTACTATTATTGTTGTTGCTGTTATTATTGTTGTTGTTGTAACTGTCATTATTTTCGTCGCCGTCGTAGTAGTAGTAGTAGTAGTGCTAGTATTTTACGAACCAGCGGGGTCTTATGATCTGCTTGTGACACATTCCTTGTCAATAACATCTGTTTTATTTAACTCACACCAGATCTTGTCTAAACGATTGTTGGGGGCCCCGTGGTGTTTAAAAAGAAAAGAAAAATAACAAATAAATAGATAAATAAAATAATGTTAATTTTTCTCTTTTTCATTTTACTTCTGTCAGAACATTAAGAGGGAAATGACAAGTAAGAAGGTGCCAACCACCTCAACCGTTGAATTATAAAAAAAAAAACAAAAAAAAAAACAAATGAAGAACAAAGCGTAATGTTTAAGTGAAGGTCGGGGTTGACATGAAGCTGAAGGCGTTAGAAAATGAAATTAAATTGACCGGAAATGACGTCACTGACATCCCATAATTTCATGAAGAGGACATAAAAGGAACTGGTGAAATCCATTGATTTTATTAATAGAATCCCTTGGTTATGCCTCGTCCACATAGGAACTACTTGTAAGTATTTCAGAAATGGCAGCCGAGATCCAGGACATTAACAACAGGTGTCTTTCGACTAAGGACGAATTAAATTAAGCTGGCGTATGTAGAAGTGGAAAGGCAGGTAAGAGTATGTAAGTGCTACGGAAGGACCGCTGTTAAGCTCCCAGTTCAATAATCGCATGAGCGAGGAGTTTAAGGCAGGTCGTGTGTGAGCGTGTATATGTTAAATAGAATAAGATAACAAGGCCAAGGCAGTTTGAAAAAAATGAACTCTACTAATTCCTTCGATTGAAGTTCTTTTAACTTGTCTCTGGTGATGGGATGTCATTTATGTTATGTCTGAAGCTACTGCTATCTAACACCTTCGGATGATCTCTACTTAACTGCTGCCCAAGAGCTACTCAACAGTCACTCAACTCCTCTATCACGGCCGGATTACCTCTATTTATATGTCTTGGGCGATCCTACTTCTTCGCTTGGGGGCGTCAACGCAACAATCTATTTCCCTGAAACAGCTGTAGGAAAACCTTTCTATTTATAATTGTCCTAGGGATATCAAACTGCCGTAGCTTTGATCTTATTTTATTTGACACGCACACACACAAACACACACACACACACACAAACATACACACACACATACACACACATACACACAAACATACACGCACATGCATACATACATACATACGTACATACATACGTGCATACATACGTGCATACATAAATGTATGAATTTATGTATGTATCTGTGGGTATGTATGCGCGCATATATGCATAAATCGGGTCGATCAGAAGTACCAGACAATGGCAGTTGATGGGTGGAATTAAGAAACGGCAGACCAGATTCTTTGTAGTTGTTCCGGTTCTTTGCATCCAGGTCTATCAAATACCATACAACATAAATTCTGGATTTCTTTAAATTATCTTTGCTACCAGCGGTTCTGTCACAGGTAGTAAATGCCAGTTTAGATGTGAATATGCATGTGTGTTTGTGTGTGTGTGTTTTTGTGTGTGTGTGTGTGTGTGTATGTGTGTGTGTATGTGTGTGTGTGTATGTGTGTGTGTGTGTGTGTGTGTGTGTGTGTGTGTGTGTGTGTGAGTGAGAGAGAATATGTATGCGTATATATGTGTATGTAGACTTAGGTGTATGCATTTATATACGTTAGCAAATAGTAGAAGCACAATAACGGCTTTGAAATTCACGTGTCTATATTTATGTACATGTGTCTATAAATAAAATATGAATGTGTGTGTGTTTGTGTGTGTGTGTGTGTGTGTGTATGTATATATATATATATATATATATATACACGGGTATGTATGTATGTATATGTAGATATAAATATATATATGTAATAGGTAAACATTTAACCACAAGTATTATGTATGTGTGTATGCATGCGTGTCTGTATGTATGCATGTATGTATGTGTGTGTATTTGTGTGTATGTGTGTGTGTGTATGCCTGTATTTACAGATGTGTATAAATTTAGACATATGTAAATATTTCACCTGCCATTGTACTTTTAAGCTTGTACCATTACCGTTTGCGAACACCTACACACACACACACACACACACACACACACACACACACACACACATAAATACATACATGCATACATACACACACAAGCACACACATCCACCTACATGTAATCTGACAGTGAGGGGTTGGGGTGAGAGCTTTTCCCCAGATGGCTGCCAGCTGTTACGACTAACCAGCCAGCCCGCCAGCCAGCCAACCAGCTGTAGCTGCGTCTGACGAGAATTAGGAGACAGACAGACAGACAGACAGACGGACAGACAGACAGACGGACAGACGGACAGACAGACATGTAACCAGACATGTCAGGAGGGTTGTCTATTTTTTTGTTTTGTTTTGTTTATTTATTTTTGTTTTGGAAACTCGCTGTAGACTCTCGTCTACGACTAACACTACTACAGCTACTACTCCTACTACCACCACCACCGATGCTGCTGCTGCTGCTACTACTACTACTGCTACTACTATTACTACTATTACTACTACTTCTCCTCCTCCTCCTACTACTGCTACTGCTACTGCTGCTACAACAATTTTCTTGTCTCTCTCCGCTCCATACTCTTAACAGCGACTCTGAGAGTGGAATGTCAGCTGAAATCTCTTGCGTTCGTGTATCACCATAGCAACTTGGTTGTTCCACCGGTAGCATCCATCCATCCATCCATCACTATCATCATCATCATCGTCATCAGCATCACCAACGCCATCAGAATCATAATTTTCATAATAGTCGTCGTCGACGGAGGAGGCTGTCTTCAGTTCTTTGATTCTTGCATGATTCCATTTAGTTTCCAAGATTATTGCATAGGATAGGCGCAGCTGTGGCTGTGTGGTAAGTAGCATGCTTACCAACCATAGAGTTCCGGGTTCAGTCCCACTGCATGGCATCTTGGTCAAGTGTCTTCTACTATATATATATATATATATATATATATATATATATGTTCCAAACTGGAAAGTCCTCCGGAACAGACGAGCCAGTTCGTTCTCGTCGATGCCCAGTCTCCCTGAGAACATTGTCGCACTTCTCGGCCACTAATCCTCTATATGTTGCTGAAGTGGAACATCCACCTATCCCGTTACCCGACTGGTAGAGAGCTGTGAGCAGCAGATGATATTCTAGGTTCCAGGCGCCCAGTCTCGGACTTTTCTTCATCCGGATTGCAGCTCCGTCAAAGAGACGAACTGCAGAAAGACGTACCTCACAAACGGGGAGCCCACACACGCTCCCTCATCAAATATTTAGTAGCTGTCTCCTAGGCAGGATGTAATGTATCTATCGCAGGTCCAGGAGAGGCTACACTTGTCGATGCTGTAGTTGCCCTCTAGCTTGGGTGACCAAAACAGTTGCTGCCCGAAATGGTCATGACTTCTGGGACTTGACTGAGGAAAGAAAGCCACGAATGACCCGTCCTTTTTTGCCTGTCCTAATTGTTGTTTCTCTTGTCCGCCTTTGTATAGTCTATCTGTTAGAATGTTTTAATGCCCTCTATCACGTTTTGTTCCATATATATATATATATATATACGACGGGCTTCTTTCAGTTTCCGCCTACCAAATCCGCTCACAAAGCTTTGATCGGCCCGAGGCTATATTAGAAGGTACTTGCCCGAGGTGCCACGCAGTGGGAATGAACCCGGAACCGTGTGGCTGGTAAGCAAGCTACTTACCACACAGTGCGCATTTTCCAGTTAATTTCTTTCTGCGATTTAATACCTGCACACACGCGCGCGCGCGCACAATGCCTTCCAATTCATCCTATGCAGTAATCTTGGAAACTAAATGAAGTCATGCAGGAATTCCGGAAGTGACGCTGCCGCCGACGATAATGATGATGATGATAACGACGATGACGATGATGATGACGATGCTGATGGATGGATGGATGGATGGATGGATGGATGGATGGATGCTACCGGTGGAACAACCAAGTTGCTATGGTGATACACGAACGCAAGAGATTTCAGCTGACATTCCACTCTCAGAGTCGCTGTTAAGAGTATGGAGCGGAGAGAGACAAGAAAATTGTTGTAGCAGCAGTAGCAGTAGCAGTAGTAGGAGGAGGAGGAGAAGTAGTAGTAATAGTAGTAGTAGTAGTAGCAGTAGTAGTAGTAGCAGCAGCAGCATCGGTGGTGGTGGTAAGAGTAGTAGCTGTAGTAGTGTTAGTCGTAGACGAGAGTCTACAGCGAGTTTCCAAAACAAAAATAAATAAACAAAACAAAACAAAAAAATAGACAACCCTCCTGACATGTCTGGTTACATGTCTGTCTGTCCGTCTGTCCGTCTGTCTGTCTGTCTCCTAATTCTCGTCAGACGCAGCTACAGCTGGTTGGCTGGCTGGCGGGCTGGCTGGTTAGTCGTAACAGCTGGCAGCCATCTGGGGAAAAGCTCTCACCCCAACCCCTCACTGTCAGATTACATGTAGGTGGATGTGTGTGCTTGTGTGTGTGCTTGTGTGTGTATGTATGCATGTATGTATTTATGTGTGTGTGTGTGTGTGTGTGTGTGTGTGTGTGTGTGTAGGTGTTCGCAAACAGTAATGGTACAAGCTTAAAAGTACAATGGCAGGTGAAATATTTACATATGTCTAAATTTATACACATCTGTAAATACAGGCATACACACATCTATCCATCCATCCATCCATCCATCCATCCATCCATACATACATACATACATACATACATACATACATGCATAATACAAACACGCATGCATATACACATACATAATACTTGTGGTTAAATGTTTACCTATTACATAAATATATTTATATCTACATATACATACATACCCGTGTATATATATATATATATATATATATATATATATATATAGTTTAAAAAAACAATAACAAAAAAACAACAAAGTGAGGACGTGATATGGATAGTATTATTGGACGCTCAGGAAAGGAAAGAGAGAGTGTATGACGTTTCGGGCGTAGCCCTTCGTCGGAAAGATGGAAAGTTCGGAGAATGGAAGAACGGAGAAAGAGGAAAATGGTAACACACACACACAAACACCCACACATTCATATTTTATTTATAGACACATGTACATAAATATAGACACGTGAATTTCAAAGCCGTTATTGTGCTTCTACTATTTGCTAACGTATATAAATGCATATACCCGTGTACATACACATGTACGCATACATATGCTCTCTCACTCACACACACGTGCGCGCGCGCATATTCATATCTCAACTGCTGTCTGTTAACTGTGACACAACCTTAAGTGGGGAGAGATCTTTTAGTAAATCGAGAAAGTACATTGTATGATATTTGTCTATATTCGTGTTCATGCCACTATATATACGTATATGTACATACATCTATACGTATATATATATATATATATATATATATATATATATATATATATATATATATATATATATATATATGCATATGTGGGCACAGGACGTCATGAAACGTGTGCAACAAAAAAATAAGAAGCACGAGTACGTGGAAAATGAACAATTCTTTCGAACAACGAAAGACACAAATGGAAAGCAAAACAAGCAACATAAAGAACGACCCTTCATCGGTTGTTGGCTATTTTTTTTTTACTTGTTTCACTCATTAGACTGCTACCATAGATAGATTCTTTTTAATCTTGTATTTGGCTCATTTATTAGATTGCGGCAAAACTGGAGCACCACCTCGTAGAATTTTACTCGAATGAATTTACCCCCTGCTCTTGTTTTTTTTGTTTTTTTTTAAGCCTGGTACTTATGATATTAGCCCAATTTTGCCGAACCGCTATCAGACGGGGACGACATAAACATACCGATATCGGTTGTCAAGCGGTCGTCGGGGACAAACGCAGACACAAAGACACACACACTTAGATACACATACATACATACATACATGCATACATATATACATAACACACACACACATATTAATGTTTAACTGGCTCTTTCCTGTTATAATTCATTGAACTTTTCCCATACCGAAAGAGTTGCTTCATAAGCATAAAAATACGATGCATTGATGGAATTCGACGTAAACAACAGCGAAGTGATATATATTAAATTTCAGATAAGACTTGCATATTTTTCGTGTTCCACTTACAGATTGACTTTGTTAATTACATGCTCGTTAGCGTTTTTCTTTCTCTGAAAAGCAACATTTTGTTTTTTCCGATTATTACGTAGACATTTGGTAATATATCCAGGTTCACCAGTGGTTACAGGATCAAATGTATCTTCGTAATTTGCTGTGAAATGCTCACATCTGGTGGGCAGCTGACGTCTATAACTTCACAGCGTTTCTGTTTCCTGTCTCAAATATCTATACGTGTTCTCTTGTGTTCTCTTGGGTGGTGTGGTGCTTTCAGAGGAATGCTCCACTGATTATTTTCCTGCATTGAAACGTATGTACTCTCTCTCTCTCTCTCTCTCTCTCTCTCTCTCTCTCTCTCCTCTCTCTCTCTCTCTCTCTCTCTCTCTCTCTCTCTCTCTCTCTCTCTCTCTCTCTCTCTCTCTCTCTCTCCGTATGCATGTATATGTGTGTGTATGTTTATATGCATGCCTATATGTATGTGTCTAAGTATGTACGTATGTATATATGTATGTGTGTAAGTATGTACGCACGTATATATGTATGTATGTATGTATGTATGCATGTATGTGCGTATTCTTTTATTTTTTCCTTTGTATCGTCATTTGACTGCGGTCAAGCTGCAGCACCACCTTCTAGTCGAGAAAATAAACCCCAGGACTTATTCTTTGTAAGCCTAGTACATATTCCATCGTCTCTCTTTTGCCGAACCACTAGGTTACGGGGACGTAAACACACCAACATAGGCGATCAAAGCGATGGTGCTGAGACGAACACAGGCACAAATATATATACACACACACACACATACATACATACATACATACATACATACATACATACATACATATACGATGGGCTTCTTTCAGTTTCCGTCTACCAAATCCACCCACAAGGCTTTGGTCGGCCTGAGGCTATAGTAGAAGACACTTACCCGAGGTGCCACCGGAACCATGTGCCTGGGAAGCAAGCTTCTTACCACACAGTCAGTCCTGCGTATGTGTGACTTTCAAAAATGATTCTGCAGTTCTCCATCTTGGGGATCAATCTAGTGTCACAGGATGCAAGGTCTGAACTGTAGCGTGGGTCATAGAGCTTTGATGTGCATCTCTGTCAAGTAGTTGGTCACCAGAATGGAATTATGGACAGGTGCTACCGACCCGAGTGGAACAGCTCTGGCCTTTTGCGACGAAGTCTCTTCTCGGTCCCCCATAATCTCCACAAAGTACTCTTTGTTAACCGTCTGGCTGGCCAAATGGAACCCACTGAATGTGAATGATTCCCTTGCTGTCGAAAAGGAGATCGTCACAAGCTTCTCAGAGGATTTGCATTGCCTAGCCACTTTAGTCAACGAAAAACAGATGTTCGGCTCATACAACTTAACCTGTCAGTAGTGTGGGGCATTTCATACAAAGTCGGACTGAAAATATTAAGGACCCTCGGGCATAGTTGCTTACCGGGCCCGTTAGCATTGATTTAGTAGAGTTAACATGTAGAGTACGGGCTCCTCAGAGCTCTTCCCCCCTCCCCGGCAGTGTCCAATTGACAGACGGATCAGTCAGCCTCTGATTTCATAAGTCTCTGTAGCATTTTGGCCCAGTTTAACACAAAGCTTCCAAATTGTCTTCACCTCCCGTCTACCTTCAACAAACTAGTCAGGTGTGACAAACCATATTTAGTAAGGTGTATTAAAAGTGCAGTTACAGCTCGTCTCATTCAGTCTAGGATAACAAT
>NC_142937.1:92404836-92409836 GCF_046866305.1 Octopus bimaculoides | reverse complement strand
TCCAATTAAAACGAACACTCCGAGAAGATCACTACTAAGTTTATATGAAATGTGAGGTTTGTATCAGGGCAGGGCAAGTGGGAGGGAGAAGCAGTGATTGATTCAGGTGAGAAAGGGTGTTAAGTGCTAAGTGGGTGAAACATAAACCCTGTGCTAAAGGGGCTGGCGATTAACCGAGGGGGTTTCATATTGATAGGTTGATTAATGAATTGCAAAGACCTATGGTATAGGAAGGATAATTGGTAATTATTGATTAAGTGATTGTTTCTTTGTACCTGTGTGTGTGAATCAGGTGAGACTTTTGTCGATCGCCTGTCTTCTGCGTTTTGTTGTTAGGTTATTGTTGTTGTAGTTGTTGTGAGTTATGAGTTGCGGGTTTAGAGAGGATTTCATAGTATTCAGTGGTGTGTGTGTGTGTGTGTGTGTGTGTGTGTGTGTGTGTGTGTGTGTGTGTCTATTTCCCCGCGCGCGCGCGCACACGTGTGCACGTTAATCAATCTTTCCTTTACACAATTCTTCAGTGTTTCAGTGATTTTGTGTGTGTGTGTGTGCGTATGCGTGTGTGCATGTGTGTTTGTGTGTGTGTGTGTGTGTGTTTGTATATATATATGTATGGTATATACTGTTTTGAAAAACATGTATGTACGTGGAAGTGTGAGTGTGGATGTGTGCATGTATGTATGCGTGTGTGTGTATGTTTGTACATATGTATGTGTGTATATACATTCATATATAAATATATGTATATATGCACATGTTCATATATAAAGTAATTTGGAACTATTTCTCTACTTTTGTTTCATACATGCATATAATAAACACTCACACACACACATATATATATATATATATATAGATATATGTATGTATATATATATATAAACACACACACACACATAGTTATGTATATTCTTATTTCTTTATTGCCCACAGGGGGCTAAACATAGAGGGGACAAACAAGGACAGACAAAGGGATTAAGTCGATTACATCGACCCCAGTGCGTAACTGGTACTTAATTTATCGACCGCGAAAGGATGAAAGGCAAAGTCGACCTCGGCGGAATTTGAACTCAGGACATAACAGCAGACGAAATACTGCTAAGCATTTCGCCCAACGTGCTAACGTTTCTGCCAGCTCGCCGCCTTTATATATATGTTATGTATATTCTATTAAGCACGTAGTAGAGTACAGTATAAAGTTCGTCCACCTTCAGATCTCACCCTGTGCTATCCAGTAGTTGTAATATAGTACTTCCAGGTTTGCGTCTGAGCTTCTGACGTGTATGAATAGATAATTGAAAAACTTGTTCTTCATCAACAACATATCTTGATAAACTCGGTGGCTTCTACAACAGACAGGGAGGATATTGTTAAAGCCGAGAATTTGAACTTAGGAGACAATATTTACATATCGCCTGAGGAAACACAGCCAGATCTCATAATGCAGGGAAACGGTTGCACAATCAATTACCTGAACGCTTGGAGAACTACGTTGCGTAGAAACAGCTGTAGTGATTGAAAAATAAATGTCCAACTGTACTCCGTGTTGACTCCCAATTGTGAACTCAAAATGTAAAGACGACGAAATGCCGCGAAGCATTTTGGCGGTGTGCTAACGTTTCTGCCAGCTCTCCGCCTTAATTTGACCACCGATATTACCAGATATTCACACACAATGAAATTTGAGAATATCTTTGAGAATTAGAACAGTCTTATTGCCGTCCTTGTCAGCACTCCGCATTCAAGTTTTCCGTCGACCTCATCCGTTCAAGAAACGGTACCGGTCCACTTTGACAAACACTGGTGTATGGCTTTCTATAGGTAGGTGCTGAAACCTGAAGGAAAGAAAAAAGAATTCTTTCGGCCATAAGCTTAAGTGCACATCAGCTTGTGGCAGTAATTTGTGAACCCGATCAGGTTTCAGCGTTCAAGGAATCTTGTCAACGTGGTGAAGTCTTTGAAGTGCGTAACTCGAAATAAAATGTAATATCGAGGTGCCGTGTCATTGTCAGTAAGCCAACTGCATAACCGTAATTATTTCTGGAATGTTAATTAGTCAGTATGGCCGTCGTAGAGAGAGAGAGAGATTCATTAAAGAAAGAAGAGTAGTTTATTCTACTTGACACATGAGTGTTTCTGGAGATCAGAGTGTAGAGAAGAGAAAGGTGTATAAAGAAGGTTGGAGCCGCCGAGAAACAGTGGAGAGAAAAGGCAAAGTGTGTAGGTTTAATTTCGTTTCATTTATTTTTTTCAGGTTAAGTCATGTCGACGATTTCAAATAAGTAATAAATGATGCTATACGAGGGGTGCTGAAAAGTTCCTGGCTTTAAGAGTGTTGTGATAGGCCTGGTTGGGGACCCAACCCTCCGAGTTCTTTTACAGGGCTTGGAAAAACTGAAGGGAAGTATGTTGCATAAAACCATTGAATTTTCTTTTACCGAAAACCCAGAACTTTTCAGCACACCCTTCGTCCATGGTTCCTTATGACCAATATCTGTAATGAGTAAGCAATAAAAAAAAACACACACAAAAAAAACAAAAAAAGACAAAAAGGAAACGGCATGTAAGCATGTATATTCATTCTAATTTAAAATTCAAAATTCTAAGCCCTCCCCCACCCCATGAAATGATTATCTCCCTAACAATGACTGGCCATCGGGCCAAAATATATCTTTGAACAGGAATCATTCTTTCTGGCCGCAGTCAAATGACTGAAACAAGCAAAGGATAAAAAAAAAAAAAAAATACAGTCATATATCTAAACGCATCCCTCCATTTTCCAAGGCTGTACTGAATGATTTGAGAGAGATTTGACTGCTATTTCTCAATATTTCCCCTTCTTCCTGTTTGACTAGCTATGAGCGGTGTGTGAATCATCGGCGGAGTGGTCAGGTGTGATTAGACACAGCAGTGTTCTACTTTTAACGACCGTAGGCAAGATACAATCATAAATCTATAATGATTATCGATCTCAAAATAATTGGAAATTCTGAAACATTCACTTTCAGTGGCTGAGCTGATTATTCTGTCATTTATATTTTATTATATATTTTGCTAATACAGTTATCATTGTTGTTGTTGTTGTGGCTGGTCTTGTTGTTGTTGTTGTTGCTGTCATAGTTGTTGTTGTTGTTATCGTTGCTGCTGTTGTGGGTGTTAACATTACTTTTCTCCTTGGTGTTACGGTCACTTTTATCTTTTACTTGTTTCTGTTATGAGGCGGCGGCCATGCTGGGGCACCGCCTTGTAGGATTTTTTAGTCGAATGAATAGACCCCAGGAGTTAAAAATTTTTTTATTCTTTTTCTTTTTAAACCTGGTACTTATTCTATCGTACGGCTTTTGCCGAGCCGCTAAGTTACGGTGAAATAAACACACCAGTACCGGTTGTCAAGGGATGGTGGGGACAGACACAATCACACACACACATACACACAAAGACATGATATTTATGTATATATGTACATGTGTGTGTGTGTGTGTGTGTGAGAGATGGGCTTCTTTCAGTTTCCGTCTACCAAACCCACACAGAAGGCTTCAGTTGGTTCGATACTATAGCAGGAGGGCATTTGCCACGCAGTGGGACCGAACCCGAAACCATGTGGTCGGGAAGCAAACTTCTTACCACACAGCCTCTCCTGCGCCTATTGAAACATCTAAAAGAATACACACACACACACACATATGTGTTTGTGTTTGTGTGTGTGCTTTTGTGTCTCTTTGACACCCACCCCACCGCGCCTCACTGCTTGACAAATACTGCTTGTTGGTTTGTGCCCACAAAACTTAGCGGTTCAGTAGAAGAAAGTGATAGAATCAGTACCAGGCTTTAGAATATAAGTACTGGAGTCGATCTGTTCCACTAAATCCTTCAGTGCGGTGCCTTCCAGCGACTGAAATAAAAGAAAGTAAAAGAAACTACGCATCTATGATACTACAGACATTTTGAAGAAGTTAAAATGAATCAAAAGCAATTACGTTCAGAATATAAACAACATGCAAAAGATAGATTGTTTGTAAAAATAAAAATAAACATTACAAAGAATTTTAATACCAAAAGTCTCTAAAAGAAATGCTTAGAGGTGCATTTGGTTGCACCCCTAATCATTATGAGAAATGTCCAACAGATAGGGTCGTGGAGAGCCAAAATCCAATAATCTTTCACGTTTTATTTCCTTTTAATTGTATCTCATTTCATTTATGTACTTTGCCGCTTTATCGAACTTTCTTTGTTTGTTTTCATATAAATAATATCTACAAGTGAAGTCGTAACACGTCCATTCAAATATTGTATTATGTTGCTCATCCCTATCTCTCTTCGTCTTTGCAAACTTGTCTTTCACATCCTCTTCTGAAAGCTTCCTATTTTCTGCATCGCTTCGTCGCTAACAAAGAAAAGATCATCATCATCATCATCATCATCATCATCATCATCATCATCATCATCATTATTATTATTATTATTATTATTATTATTATTATTGTTATTTTTATCATTTCATTATATGTAAACCCAACACTTTATGTCTGTCTTAGTATTGTCCCCCTCATCCTTCGCCCTGGTGACAAATAAATGAAATCATCATCATCATCATCATCATCATCATCATCATCATCATCATCATTATCATTATTTATTATTATTATTATTATTATTATTATTATTATTATTATTATTATTATTATTATTATTATTATTAGCATCAAGGCAGCGAGCTGGCAGAATCGTTAGGACGCCGGGTGAAATGCTTAGCAGTATTTCGTCTGTCTTTACATTCTGAGTTCAAATTCCGCCTCTGCTAGTACCGCTGCTGCTGATACTACTACTACTACTACTACTACTACTACTACTACTACTACTACTACTACTACTATTGCTATTACCACCACTGCTATTACAACCACACCACTACTGCCACCACCACCACCATTACTACTACTACTACTACTACTACTACTACTACTACAACTACTACTACTACTGCAACTACTCTACAATCA
>NC_142937.1:92397336-92399836 GCF_046866305.1 Octopus bimaculoides | reverse complement strand
GTTCAAACGGACATTTAATCTGTCTTTAAGAGTTACCACTAAAAATATTTGTATAACATGAAATTTTCAAGTCGTAATTTTCTTTGCTCGTAGAAAACATGTTTAAGATACGAGCAACATATTTTGTCTGATTATGAAAGCATAATTGAACAAGATGGTTGATGTCGAGTTATATGAATATGAGCGTTGGTAAACTTTCATAAATACTTCATTTCCTGTATGTTACACTGATTAAATAATTATTTTCTATAAATCGGCAGTGACCCCAATCAGCTATTGAAATTGGTATTTCTGGCACTTTTTAATCTGCAAAATAACATCAATCACTTAATTTCTTGGGTAATTGATTTTGGTATGTATTGATTTAATAACCGATCTTATTAAATCAAAGAATCAGATTTCCGACGTAGTAGACTTTAAAGACGTCTTAATATGTCGGATTTTCTTAAAAGTCTTTTCTGCTGCTGCTGCTACTGCTGGAACGGGAATTGCCAACAATATTTTCTAATAAGCATAAACATAAGGAAATATCTCACAAACTTTGCAGTCAGATAAGAAATTTAACACTTCTTAGAAATCCAGTTCAGACTCCCCAAAAGTAATTCCATGTAGACTGTAAATGCTACATTTATTTTACCAGACTTTAATCATTCAAATCCTTTATATTTTCTTATTTCACTTCCAGACATTGTAGGATATTTTCAGAAAAAGAACAAAATCAAAATTTTCAACTTACAATTAACCCTGCAATAAAATTATCAATCATAACATTAAACACAAATTCTCCGAAGTAAGCATCTTCTGACCAATTTACGTTCTCCTTCTCTTCCTCCTCATCACTCATGGAAGATTTCCATTTCCATTTCCGACGGTATGTTTTTGGATTCATTCCAAATGCCTATCCACTTGTTTCGCAATTTCCTCAAGTCTTCAGGAAGAGGTTCAACAGATTTGCAGAAGTGTAAAAAGATAACAACCGATAACAAATACTGGAATACTACCTCCTTTGCTGTCTTACAGTCTGTTTCCTTCCACTTGAAAGGAAAACTGAAGATCAACGTGTTTTCCTTCGCAAAAAGTGAAAATGGTTTTCAAGAAAATGAAATCTATAAGAAATATGTGTTTTCCTAGAATATGTAATTACGATGAAATGCAAGATAGTATGATCCTTACAACCTGTTTATCCTTCCTAAATTGAAAACGACCCGAAAGTTCAACTTAGATGTTTGGAAAACACTTCAAGGTAGATGCAAAGTGGTACGTGTTGAGATGACTGGAAGCTAGTTAACATCAGGTGAAAGTGTGTAAGTTTTTTAAACTTGACCCCGTCGACGATTAGAACCAGCCTGAAAAATGCGTGCAAATTAAAAGTTTAAGTCGTGACAGTTTAAATCTCATCGTTATCAGCAGATAACTCCCACTTATATACCATTATATACATGCATACAGTCATACATAACGTATTTGATGGTATAAAAGTTGCATTGGCAATATTAGATGCACTCCAATTTCAGCAGCGCAGATTCAGTAGAAACATTTTAGTGCATCAATCCCACTGCGTGGTACCTTGGGCAAGTTTCTTCTACTATAGTCCTCGGACCGACCAAAGCCAAGTAAGTGGATCTGGTAGACGGAAACTGAAAGAAGACCGTCGTATATATGTGTGTGTGTGTGTGTCTGTGTTTGTCTCCCCACCATCACTTGACAACCGATGTTGGTATGTTTACGTCCCTGTAACTTGGCGGTTCGGCCAAAGAGCCAATAGAATAAGTACTAGGCTTACAAAGAATAAGTCCTGAGGTCAATTTTTTCGACTAAAGGTGGTGCTCCAACATGGCCGCAGTCAAATGACTGAAACAAATAAAAGAAAAATATATATACACACACATATATATATATATATATATATATATATATATATATATATATATATATGTGTGTGTGTGTGTGTGTTTGTGTGTGTGTGTGTGTGTGTGTAGGTAAATATCGGACAATAATCTTATTGTGGATTAAACAGGTTTTCATTGGTTTCATGGTAAGAGAGAGAGAGAGAGAGAGAGAGATATCTCTTAACAATTATGAAACCTGGAGATGAACAACAACGTTCCGTGGGAGAGGTATGATAATTGCTAAGAAACATTTCTCTCTGACCATGAAACCAATGGTAGCCTGGTTAACCAACAGATTACGTATACACACGCACACACACACAAACGCACACATGCATATATATATATATATATATGCGTGTATAGGCGTGTGTATGCGTATGCTTTAATGTGTGTGTTTGTGTTCAACAACAAATTAGTTTCAGATTGCATGCTTAACTAACGTAACACCTACGACACATTCCTCACCCACCAGTCACATATTTCTCAAATATGTTTTCTCTTGAGGAGAAAGTGAATGAGGTCGGTCTGTCGGTCGGTGTGGTGGAGCATTAATATATCAAGAGAGTGCGGGTGTAGTGTTGGCGTGTACAGAGGAGAGCGAGTGGATG
>NC_142937.1:92374836-92392336 GCF_046866305.1 Octopus bimaculoides | reverse complement strand
TTACACTACAATCTCGTAAATACATAGATGTTATCTAGCTTCTTAAGAAGGAGTGGCGGAAAATATATGACATTCACGTCAGAATTGAAACGCCACAGGTTTTAGGTGTCAAGGGACGAACGTTGAAAAACAAAAAACTCCTTACAATATCATGTTATACAAAAACTGATCTGTAGAAATTTATCCAAAACTAAGTGGTATAGGCGCAGGTGTGGCTATGTGGTAAGAAGCTTGCTTCCCAACCACATGATTCCAGATTTAGTCCCACTGCGCGGCACCTTGGGGGAGTGTCTTTCACTATAGCCTCGAACCGACCAAGGCCTTGTGAGTGGTTTTTGGTAGACGGAAACCGAAAGAAGCAGTGTTGGTATGGCACCAAGATGGGCCCCAATTATGCCAACCTCTTTGTAGGTTGTGTAGAGGAGAAAATCTTTGCTCACTTCCCTGGACCCATCCTAGAGCTTTATGGTCGTTACATTGACGACTGCATTGGCGCCACAAACCTTAGACAACAACCCAACGATTTTATTTCTTTTGTTAACACCTTTCACCCAGCCTTGGAATTTCACTCACACCATATCTCATACATCTGTTTGCTTTCTGGACATCTTCGTCAAAATACACAATACCCATCTCTCCACCTCTGTCTACTATAAACCTACTGACTCCCACTCCTACCTCCACTACTTTTCCTCTCACTCCAAACACATCAAATCTGCCACGCCTTTCTCTCAATTTCTTCGACTTCGACAACTTTGCAGCATCGATTCGGATTTCGAATCCCATTGCAAAACGATGCGACAGTTTCGGCACTCCACCGAGCCCGAGCCATCAACCGCACCGCAGCTCTTCTATAATTGTAAATTGAATGTTCGGATTTATATTAGTAGTGATTTAAATTCAAAATGTTTATCAATAGTCTATTTCCAAATGATAAAGCAGTCATCCAGATATCTTTTCCAGTTCTCTCTTATATAATGGTGAAATGAATATCCATATTTTTGCAGTGTCACTTCATATATGGTGAATTCAAATTATCCCATTATCAGGTTCGCAAGAACAGGGGCTGCTTTCGTTCCCATCGCAATTCCGCATTTTTGAGGATTGTAGGTGTCCTATAAAAAAAATAAATAATTGTTTTGGAGTATAAATTTTAAAGTTTCGATAATAAAAACCTAGTTTATGGGTTCTGGAAGTCCTTCGGGGTAGTTTTCCAGCCAGAATTCTATTGCTTCTATTCCATAGTCATGTGGGATGCTGGTGTCCAGATTAATAACAGCGAGGTGTCCGGGTTTTCCACTCTCTATAGCAAGTTCTCTATACTTCTTGGCCAGTTCTAAGTGATACATGTCTTGCAGACGCAGACCAGCACCTGCTTGCTTTGAGTCTGTTTGATCGTGTATATACGTACATACATCCACACACACACACACACACACACACACACACACACACACACACACACACAATTTTAACTTCAGCTGCTCATTAACCAGCTACACCAGAAAATAAAACAGAAAAATTGCCTCCATATCTGTTACAGGTGGCTGTACATTTTGGACTGTATCCAATAGCAACAACTGCAATAGATGAAGCACAACAACAACAACAACAACAACCACACTAACTCGTGTAAGTGATATGACTTTAGTTTATTTATGCACCGCCACACATTGACTCAACCTTCTCATTTTGCCATCCGCCGTCCAACAGCAACGGTGGTGGTGGTCACAAAAACTGCAACATCATAGTTGCCGTCATCATCATCATCATCGTCGTCGTCATCGTCGTCGGCATCATCATCATGATCATCATCGTCATCACAATCACCGCTACCCCCGCCACTACCACTACCACTACCACCACCACTACTACCGCCAACCATTACCACCACCACATCATTATCATCAGTAATAGCAGTAGCAGCAACAGCAACAGAAGCAGTAACAGTAGTAGCATCACTGCCTTCGAGCCACCACCACCACCACCACCACCACCAACAACAACAACAACAACAACAACAACAACAACAACAACAACAACAACAACAACAACAACAACCACAACAACAACAACAACAACAAAAGCAGTGGCAGTAGCAGCAGTAAGTGTTGCAGGGGCAGTGCTGAAATGTCACCGTAATTATTCCATGTAAGGAAATCCTGTACAGTCCCTCCGAGACTTTCATTAAATTAATGTTGATCTTACATTTTAATTCTCTCATTTTTTTCTTTCTCTCTCCTTCAGTCAGAAAATGGTAAAGATACTGCGAGTAAGAGATACGTCAACTATTTCAAGGAACCGAGGTCACAAATAATGTATTAAATTCTTCGTCACGAACTGTGCCGGCCCAACCTCTCTCACCACTCTTTCTTCTGCCACAACAAACTAGACACAACTTAAAAAATCACACTTTATATCATCAAAACATATCGTATTAGCATCACGGTGTATATACACAGTGGACTGTCACCATCCAGGGCTGGATTAAGACCCATTGTGGCCCTAAGCACTTAAAAAGATTTTTGTGCCCTCATAAAAGATTATGTAATTCAAAATATAAACAATAGCAAACCATAAAATAAGTTTTTATTTTTTCAAAACGAGCGCAGGAGTGGCTGTGTGGTAAGTAGCTTGCTTACCAACCACATGGTTCCAGGTTCAGTCCCACTGCGTGGTACCTTGGACAAGTGTCTTCTGCTATAGCCTCGGGCCGATCAAAGCCTTGTGAGTGGATTTGGTAGACGGAAAATGAAAAAAGCCCGTCGTATATATATGTGTGCGTGTGTGTGTGTGTGTGTGTATGTTTGTCGTATATATGTATATATATATGTATGTGTGTGTATATGTTTGTGTGTCTGTGTTTGTCCCCCAACATCACTTGACAACCGATGCTGGTGTGTTTACGTCCCCATAACTTAGCGGTTCGGAAAAAGGGAGCGATAGAATAAGCACTAGGCTTCCAAAGAATAAGTCCTGGGGTTGATTTCTTCGACTAAAGGCGGCGCTCCAGCATGGCCACAGTCAAATGACTGAAACAAGTAAAAGAGTAAAAGAGTAAAACGAAATAAAACAGTACGAGGGAAAATAATGTCTATTTTTTGTCAACTTCCACTTAATTTAGATTTGAAAAGTTTCCTCCTACTTTTTTGAATTGCAAAGTATTTGATCAGAACCTCAAAATTAAGCTTAGGTAACACATCTGCATCTATACTTAATAGAAATAAAGGCGTCCCGAATATTATTTTAGTAACTTTAAAGTGATTTCTTTTGTGCCGTAAACCATTTGCCATTTCTGTGTTTCCCCTTCCTTCCTTTGATACTCTAAGCACGGACTTATTTTGCTTAATGATTAATACAGCGCTGTCACCATCACTGAGTGTACACACCGTTTGGTCCCCCATCAAATTGTGCCCGTATAGTATTGTCACCATCGCAGTGAGCACATGTCATAATGTCAGTCTGTTGACAAATGAAACAAAATACATGAAAATGAAAGACTATCATAACATAAACAATGGCAATTCGGTCCTAGATCAAATTCTAAATACGCCATTGTCTATCTTAACATGTCTACATGTACATTCCCGACTAATCAGCCCAGCCACCTCCACAATACTTCAGAATAATTTAGCAAACACTATCATTAGAACATTGTCCTTTCCATCAGTCTAAACACAAATATTATCACATCACTCAGCCCAGACATGTTTTTACACCACTCCGCAACATTATTATACCACCATCTTGTCAACACTACAACATTCTCACAACACTGTTACAGTACCGCAGAACTCTACCATGATATCCCTAAGACTTTATTACACCACCAACAGAACAGTCTAGAATGCTACAACGAAAGCCCAGAACACGAATGTAACACTCCACCCCTACCCTGATCCACCCCTACCCTGATCCACCCCTACCCTGATCCACCCCTACCCTGATCCACCCCTACCCTGATCCACCCCTACCCTACAATGACACAGCAGCCCGGAATACTTAGAAAGGAACTTACGTACGTACATACATACATACATACATGCGTGGCTGTGTGGTAAGAAGCTTGCTTCCAAACAAGGTAGTTCCGGGTTCAGTCCCACTGCGTGGCACCTTGGGCAAATGTCTTCTACTATAGTCTCGGACCGACCAAAGCTTTGTGAGCGGATTTGGTAGATGGAAACTGAAAGAAGCGTGTCGTGTATATATATATGTGTGTGTGTGTGTGTGTGTGTGTGTGTGTGTGTGTGTGTGTGTGTATTTATATAGTGGAGGCGCAATGTCCCAGTGGTTAGGGCGACAGACTCGCAGTCGTAGGATTGCGGTTTCGATTCCCAGACCGAGCGTTAAGAGTGTTTATTGAGCGAAAACACCTAAAGCTCCAAGACAGACAGACAAATAGATAGATAAATAGATAGATTGATAGATAAATAGATAGGTAGATAGACAGACAGAAGACAGGCAGGTAGATAGATGGATAGATAGATAGATGGATAGATAGATAAATAAATAGATAGATAGACAGTTAGATAGACAGATACATTTCTTTTATTAGCCACACAGGGCTCAACGAAGATGGGACAAATACAATGTAGAGCTTTTCTTTTTGGGAGGGGGAAGGAAGGAAAAAAAAAAAAAAAAAAAAAAAAAAAAATTGGTGGTGTCGATCAAAAGGGATCGTAGGAAGGGAAAAAGGGGCAGTTCGATCAAAAGGGATCGAAAAAAAAAGAAAAGGAAAGGCCGATCAATAGGGATCGTGTATCACACAGTAATGTTCTCGTGTAAAAAGAGGGGAGGACAGTTTAGGTTTAGCCGTGGAAGGAAAAGCCCACGGAAAAGACCACGGTAACCTTGGTCAATATTCTCATTGAAGAAACTATAACAGTAAGTGACTCTCTTTTGCCTTTTTGTTTTATTTTTTTTTTTCTTGTTCATAGGGTTATGCTCAAGATGGCTCCGTCGTTCACACGTGCCATCCTTGCTACATTCACCCATCTTTTTTAGATAGATAAATAGACAGTTAGATAGATAGACAGTTAGATAGATAGACAGTTAATAGATAGATAGATAGATAGATAGATAGATAGATAGATAGATAGATAGATAGATAGATAGATAGATAGATAGATAAAGGAAAACTAATAGAGCGACAGGGAGAGAGACTGAATGAGATAAGTGAGTGATAAAAAAGAAAGATTGTTGTGAAAGAGAACTATTAAGAGGTTTTAGAGAGGATAAGCTCGGATAAGCGACCAAGTGAAAAAGAGATAAAGAGGATTAATAACAGACAAGCAATAATAATATATTGAAATTAAGGAGGAAAGTGAGATGGAGAGAGAGAGAGATAAGGAATAAGGAAAAAATGGGGGAACTTCAAAGGAACTGTGAATGAATAGAAGAGAATGGGAGAGAGTGAGGGAGAGAGAAAGAAGGGGAGGAAGAATTGGAAGAGATAATGGAGAGGAGATATTGAAAATAGGGTGAGGGGGAAAGGAGAAAGAGAAAGAGAAAGAAGGAAGAGTGAGTGAAAGAGATTTTAAAGAGAGAGAGAGAGAGAAAGAGAAGGTCTGTAAAAAAAAAGGGAGGCCAAGTAAACAGGGAAGAAAATTAAAGGGAGGAAGAACGGTGGGAGAAGAATAAAAGAATGTATAGAGAGGAGGAATAGTGAGAGAGAGAGAGAGAAAGAGAGAAAGAGAGGATAGAGTGGAAAGAGAGAGAGATAGAGAGAGTGAGTGAAAGAAAGAAAATGAGAGAGAGAGAGAGATAAAAAGAAGAATTTCTGTCCCAGAATTCTGTCCCAGATGGACGGAACGAGCAAAAGTATCTGGTGTCGCTGTAGCAGGTCAGAATGTGGTCGGTCGAATAACAAAGGGGAAAGAGAAGAATATAGGGAGAGAGAGAGAGAGGGAGAGAGAGAGAGAGAGAGAGAGATGGATAGAGAGAGAAAGAGAGAGAGAAAGAAACAGCGAGAGAGAGAGAGAGAAAGATATGAATGAGAGAGATAAGAAAGAGAGAGAGATGAAAAAGATAGATAGATAGATAGATAGATAGATAGAGAGAGAGAGAGAGAGAGAGAGAGAGAGAGAGAGAGAGAAATAAGAAAAAGAAAGAGATATGAAAGAGAGATAAGAATGAGAGAGATGAGAAAGAGAGAGAGAGAGAAATAAGAAAGAGAGAGAGATATGAAAGAGAGATAAGAATGAGAGAGATGAGAAAGAGAGAGCGAGAAAAAAAGAAAAAGAAAGAGTGAGATAAGAATGAGAGATAAGAAAGAGAGAGAGAAAGAGAGAAATAAGAAAGAGAGAGAGAGAAATAAGAAAGAGAGAGAGAGAGAAATAAGAAAGAGAGAGAGAGAGAACGAAAAAGATGAGAAAGAGAGAGATGAGAAAGATAGATAGAGAGAGAGAGAAGTAAGAAAGAGAAAGAGATAAGAAAGAGATTGTTAAGAATGAGAGAGATAAGAAAGAGAGAAAGATGAGAACGACAGAGAGATAGAGAGAAGAAAAACATCGAGGAAATACGTGAATAACGAAAGAGTAAGTGGTATGAGAGAATGTGTGAGTCTGCGCGTTTGTGTGTGTGTGTGTGTGTGTGTGTTCGGAAGAGAGAGAGAGAGAGAGAGAAAAGGCAGAAAGAGTGGGAGAAAGGAAGGAATGAAAATAAGCGTAGAGATAGTAGAGAAAGAAAAAGTTTGGTGAGGTGTGGAGCGGGGCAGGAAGACAGTGAGTCTCTCGTAAAATCGGCCGTCGAGGGTTTCCTTTTTTTTTTTCACCTCCCACCGGGTGCGTGCGGGCCTTGTCGAGAAGACTCGCTCTCCCTCTCATAAACTGTAACTGGTGTCGCTTCCGTAGCAACATGTCTTCTCTGCTATTCAACAGGTTACATGCATCTGATGTCGCTTTACCGACATAAAACACTTTATGCGGATTTTACTTTCTCTATTATTATTATTATTATTATTATTATTATTATTATTATTATTATTATTATTATTATTATATAAATATAATATGTTTGACTGTAATAATTATTTTCCACAAGGGCGGAGGATAAGAGGGGGGACAAGACAGACACAGACATAAAGTGTGGGGGGGTTTACGTATATGATAATGAAAGGATAAAAGAAAAGTAAGTACACACGGTATAGACGGAAAAAGAAGGGACGTATGCATAGCATACAAAGGTTTTAAAAAATGGCGGAGAGGATGATTGAAATGTGGCCCTCCTGATAGAGGAAGCTCTCTAGGGATAATTGACGAACCCCACTGTCTGAGATATCCCTGAAACCCTAGGATCAATAATAATAATAATATATTCTTTTCTACTCTGGGCACAAGGCCCGAAATTTTGGGGGAGGGGCACAGTGATTGGATCGACCCAGTACGCAACTGGTACTTAATTTATCGACCCCGAAAGGATGAAAGGCAAAGTCGACCTCAGCAAAATTTGAGCTCAGAACGTAAAGACAGACGAAATACCGCTAAGCATTTCGCCCGGCGCTCTAGCTCGCCCAGCTCGTCGCATTGAAGAAATATTCTTTTCTACTCTAGGCACAAAGCACAAAGTGTTTGGGAAGGGGGACCAGTCGATTAGATCGACCTCAGTATATAACTGGTACTTAATATATCGACCCCGAAAGGATGAAAGGCAAAGTCGACCTCGGCGAAATTTGAGCTCAGGACGTAGACAGGTGAAATATCGATATGTTGTACATGAAAGTTGGATTAAGGAGGAGAATGACTGGTACTTTTTAGATGCCTTCAGTTTTAAAATCCTTCTCGTCCCACGATGCTGTCTTGGGATTCTAGTTTCGATAAAATCATTATTACCTGCCGATTTAATCTCATCCATGTTCGTGGTTTTGTGTTATGTTGCGCTGAATAAACTACTATGTATATTAATTATCTTGGAGGACTTTTAGCTTCCCAACCACATGGTTCTGGGTTCAGTCTCATTGCGTGGCACCATAGGCAAGTCTCTTCTACTATAGCCCGGGGCTAATCAAAGCCTTGTGAGTGGATTTGGTGGACGGACATAAAGAGAAAAAAAAAAGAAAAAAAAAGGTAATGTAAAAGGAGAAAGGGCTCTATACCCCTTTCTTATTTTTTCTGACCAGGCTCCCGTGGTTTTATGGTTTTTTCCACGTGTAACCTTTCCTTTTTCGAAGCGCCTCCCCCTTTGGGTGTTCTACTTATTTATTTATCTATTTATTTATCTACTTATTTATTATATCTTTCTCCGTTTTCTTCCTCTGTTTAGACGAACTTTCCTACCTTTTCGGACAAAACCTTTTGTAACCTTCGTCCTGTCTTTGTCCTTATATGTTTTTAATTGATATTAGGCCATGTGGCTAATAAAACGAATTAATTATTATTATTATTATTATTATTATTATTATTATTCGTTTGTTTTTGTCTTTTGGCAGGGACTGGAAGTTAGTGCAGTGACTTTTACAGTCTTTGGGAGAAGAGAGATATTATCAAACCGGTAATCTGACCCGAATGTTTGAAATAAAGTGGACCCCCATGAAGTTATCACGGGTACCAAGTAATCGCATCAGGGTGGCAAATTAAGACTACTACCCGAATAAGCCATAGTAGGAATTGAATTCAGAACGCAAAGAGCTGGAACAAATTCCATCGTTCTAATAGTTCCGCCAATTTACAGTTTTAGATTGGTACCTTTTATTAACAACCCCGAAAACATGAAAAGCAAAAATTATCTCGGAGGGATTTGAACTCAGGCTGCAAAGAGTCGCAACAAGAACTACAAGACATTCTATCCGAAGTTCTATAGACTCTGCCAATTCATCTTAAATGCTACATTTCCGTATACGCACAAAAATATCTCTTGCGTGATAAATCCTTCAGTCTATCAAAGTTTGTCAAGAGTCCTTCCGTCGCCATTCGCAAACTCATTACTTCTATGTCTTCTCTAACAATCTTGGAGCAGAAAAGGCTTGTCAATAACGAGATCGCGAATGGCAACGAAAGGACTTTGACAAACTTGGCTGAATGAGTGACTGACCGAATCATTAATCAAATAATCATTAAGTTAATTGGTTAACTAGTTAACCAATTGACAAATGGAAAATAGAAAGAAATCAAACAGAACCACTGCGTGTGTTTATTGTTACAACAAAATATTACAAAAAAATAGAGTTACAACAAAATATGGTTCAGCCCTATAGTTCACGTCAAGAATTTTGCAAACCTAATACAAAGACAAAATTTATCAAATCGTCCCTCCTCGTATTGGGTTGTCAGATAAATATGTATAATGTTCTGTGAGGGTAAGATCAGCAAAAATAGTACTCCATCTGGTGATAGACAAATATTGTTTAATAGACAAAGTACATGTTATTGTGTGTCACTAAATATGTCATGCGATGAAAGCAACCTAGACAGTATTTTATAGTACGTCTGGTGTCTTCATACATACATACATACATACATACATACATACATACACGCATACACGCATACATACATATCTATGCATGTGTTTATGCAGGATGTGTGTGCGTGTATATACATATTTATATATATGATTATACACACACACACACACACACACACATGTTGTGCGTACGGTGGGACGGGGAAGGGATTATCCATTATGAATTACTTGAACGGAACCAAACGGTCAACGCGGAACTCTATGTTCAACAGATGGATCGACACAACATGGCTATTCAAGAGAAAAGACCTAATCGGCAGCATGGAGTTATTCTGCTGCACGACAACGCCGGCCCTCATATCGCCAAAATGACCAAGGAAGCCATTCAAACGCATGGCTGGGAAGTGCTGCCACACCTGTCGTACTCTCCTGATTTGGCACCAACGGATTTCCACCTCTTTCGATCTGTTTCAAATGCTATGCGCGGAGTTTCGTTCAATACTGATGCAGAACTGAGAGCTTGGTTGGATCAATTTCTCGAGTCGAAATCGGGTGATTTCTACCAACGAGGTATTGAAAATATTGTTGAACGTTGGGAAGAAGTTGTAGACAACAAGGGTGAATACATTATTGATTAATTAGTTGTTATTGTTTATTAAACCTTTTAAAAGATTTAAATTTTAAAAAACGGTGGGAACTTAGTTGCCAACCCAATATATATCTGTATGTATGTATGATGCCTGTGCATGTATATATATATATATATATATATATATATATATATACTTTATATATATATCGGACACTGTCCGATGAACGGGAACGTGAAACTCAGAGTAACAGTTTTTTTGTTATATTTCTGCTGCTTTTAAATAAAGCATATTACTCTACCTCTGGTATTTGAGTACTTTTTTTTTCCACCTTGCTGCACATTTCATGTGCTTACTCCGGTATATATATATATATATATATATATATATATATATATATATATATATATATATATATCGGTACAATTTTCCTCTTTCTCCGTTCTTCCATTCTCCGAACTTTCCATCTTTCCGACGAAGGGCTACGCCCGAAACGTCATACGCTCTCTCTTTCCTTTCCTGAGCGTCCAATAATACTATCCATATCACGTCCTCACTTTGTTGTTTTTTTGTTTTTTTGTTATTGTGTTTTTGAACTATATATATATATATATGTGTGTGTGTGTATATATATATATATATATATAGAGAGAGAGAGAGAGAGAGAGACATACATACATACATACATACATATATATATTATACACACGTATAAATACACATATATAAACACATGCAGCCATACTCAAAACATGTCAATCCAACTCTGTCAAAACCTAATGACCGCCTCGTTGATATTAACTATATATATTAACAACGGCCTCATATATAATATATATATATATATACTTATATAATATGTATGTATGTATGTATGTATGTATGTATGTATGTATGTCAGACAAACAGACCTAGAAAGAGGAATTACCATCACCAACGTTAATATCATCACCGCTACCACCAGCATTATCATCACCATTAACAACCACCCTCGTGAGCCATAAATCTTCATCGTCAGCAATCATCGACATCATCATCATCATCATCATCGTCATCATCATCATCATCATCATCATCATCAGCAGCAGCAGCAACAATAACGTAACATGAACACTCGAAGCAGCAGCATACTTAGAGCGTCAGTGATGTTACAACGATGAGGTCAGCTGCACTTTCCACGTACAAAGACGGTGTTTTCTCTCTCTTTCTGTCCCCCTCTCTCTGTCTGTGTCTCTGTCACTTTGTCTCTCTCTGAGTCTCTTTGTCTCTCTCTGAGTCTCTTTGTCTCTGCCTGTCTGTCTCTGTCTCTTCCTTCTCGCTTTCCCTCTCTACACCCCCCTCTCTCTTACGTACACATTTACATTCATTAATACATACATACATACATAAATATATATATCATATATATGTGGTATGTATGTGTGTGGACATACACATATATACTACACACACACATGCACACATGTATACATGTATATATATGGTTATATGTGTGTGTATATATGTATGTATATATGTATACATATCTCTCTCTCTCTCTCTCTCTATATATATATATATATATATATATATATATATATATATAATATGCATGTAAATATATATATATATATGTATATAAATATATATATATGTATATATATATATGTGTATATACATATATATATATACTATATTATACATGTATGCACGCGCGCGCACACACACACACACACACACACACACACACACATACACGCATTACACGCATTTCGTGGCTGTAGAAAAATGCCTGCTGTTCAAAGCAGCGGCATTGGACATCAGTTATGACTGCATGGATCGACTAGTTATGTCACCAGCACTGATTATAACATAATGCAGCCATTCAGCTGACGAACGGATAATGAATAGATCGGGCAGGGAGAAGCAGGCTTCCTGTAGTTCCGTTTGGTTCCACTCTGGTTATTCTGTCCCTCCATCAACTCCATTTCATTGGTTAGAAACTTAAAACTATTTTCATGTACTAACACACACACACACACACACATACACCCACATATTCTAGACTCACCTATCTCTCCCCTCCACTTCTATAATCCATTCTCTTTTTATATTGCTTAAGTATCTTTATGTATGTGGGCATGAACTCGCGCCGGTATATATATGTATGCATGTATGTATGTATGTATGTATGTATGTATGTATGTATGTATGTATGTATACATGCATGCATGCATGTATGTATGTATGCATGTATGTATGTATGTGTGTATGTATGAATGCATGCATGTATGTATATATACATCTATCTATCTATCTATCTATCTATCTATCAATCTATCTATCTATCTATCTATATATGTTTCTGTCTGCCTCTCTCTCTCTCTCTCTCTCTATCTATCTATTCTTTTACTTTTAACTTTACACACACACGTACACATACTCACACACACACGCTCGCACGCACGCATACGGGTCTGCGTAATGTCAAATGAAACAACACCAGCCTTGCCTTTACTTTCACCACACATGCCAAGCACTTCCTGCGGAACCAACGTATCATTTTCAGAAAGTTTCTAACACACAAGAACGCAACCGCAGGCACAGCTGTGGGGTCAAGAAGATTGCCTTCCAGCCACGTAGTTGCCGCTTCTGTCGCACAGAGCCTTACCTCGGGAAAGTGCCTTCTAATATTGTTATGGGCTGACTAATGCCTTGTTACTGACCTTGGTAGATGGTAACTCTGGGGAAACCCGCCTTATCGGCATCATTATATATATATACGTGTGTGTGGGTATGTATTTATATATAATAAATTGTAGAATTTAAGGGAGCAATTGTCTTTGTAGACTGATGTTGTCGTTGAATGTGCGAAATGCGGAGTAGACAGACAGCCGACAACTGATGAAGGGTCGTTTATCTGTTAACTTGTCCTGTTTTCTGGGGGTTTTTTTTCTCGTTGTTTACGTATTTCACTAGTTTTTCCTTGTACTTCGTTCATCGACCGACCCCGAAAGGATGAAAGGCAAAGTCGACCTCGGCGGAATTTGAGCTCAGAACGCAGCGACGGGCGAAATACAACCAACCATTTGAAGCTAGTTTGAATATTTAATTTGCAAGAAATATGTATATATATATATATATATATATATATATATATATATATATATATATATATATATATATATATATATATATATATATATATATATATATGCATACACACATATATATATGTATATATATACATACATGCATACATACATACATGCATACATACATACATAAATATATATGCATACATATATATATATATATATATATATATATATACATGCATACACACACACACACACACACACACACACACACACACACATATATATATATATATATATATATATATATATATATATATATATATATATATGTACATACATACATGTACATATATTTGTACATATGCGTGTTGTCTTTGTGCGTGTGCGTGTATCAGTAGGTGATACAAGAAACGTCAGACACAAAAGAGAAAAAGTGGGACAGAGAAATGAGGGTTGGGGAGAGGGGGAAGGGTAAACAATCGAAGGCCCATCAGGTGAACTTATGAAATTACGGTAAATCCCGCGAAGACTTCCGAAGTCGTGGTTTTACGTAATACACAAGGTCGTAGCGGATGTTCAGTGAAGTTTGACTGAACATTATTATATGAAATGACTCATAACAGGCAAATGACATGACATCACCGATGCCATCAGCACCAACCACAACCACCACCGCCACCACCACCGCCACCACCACCGCCACCACCACCACTACCACCAAATGTTTTTCAGTGGAATAAATTGACTCCCTACCCCACCCCTGCCAGTACTTCTTTTGAAGGACTGATATTTATTCTATCGGTGTCTTTTTGACCAAGTGCTACATTACGGGGTGGGTGTCGGGTGGAGAGTAAAACCAAAACCGGTTGTGAAGCGGTTTGGGAGAATAAACACACACACACACACGCACGCACACACATGATATATAATATACATATATAATATATAACAATTATAACACACACACACACATATATATACACATGCACATACTTATATGTGTGTGTGTGTGTATGTATGTATTTCTATATATATATATGTGTATGTATATGTGTAATATAAAATTATGTAAGTGTGCGTGTGTGTGTGTGTCTGTGTGTGTGTGTAACATAAAATTGTGTATGTGTGAGTGTGTGTGTGTGTTTAACGAAGACGAGTGAAGGCAGAAGTCGGTGCGGCGAACGAAAATATGTTCTGGTATTTCGATTCGTATCTGTTTCGTGCCATTTATGCCCGATCGACTGTCTTTCATCTTCACTCCGAGGGCCATAAAAAACATGAAGAAAACCAAGTACAAAGCATATGAATATATTCATAAGAACATCGTGTGTGTGTGTGTGTCTGCATGGAATGTGTGTGTGTGTGTGTGTGTGTGTGTGTGTTTGACTGAAACGTGACGAGATATGTTTGCATGGTTCATATATAAAAACACCTTTGATATACGTTCTTCAGAACCGAAAAAAAAAAAAAATGAACAGCAATAGCAAAAAAGAAAAACAACAAAAAACAAGTCAGCAAAAAAAAAAAAAATAAATAAATAAAAATAAAGCACGATAAGAATAAGAACAACAATTAACAAGAACAGCAATTAACAAGAACAACAATTAACAAGAACAACAATTAACAAGAACAACAATTAACAAGAACAACAATTAACAAGGACAACAATTAACGAGAACAGCAATTAACAAGAGCAACAATTAACAAGATCAACAATTAACAAGAACAACAATTAACAAGAACAACAATTAACAAGAACAACAATTAACAAGAACAACAATTAACAAGAACAACAGCGACGACGACGATAATGAAAGACGAAACAAAGAAACGCTATAAATAAGGATGAAAAAACGAAAAATAGAGGAAAAAAAGTGGGGGGTGGGGTGGAATCATGAGGATGGAATGGTGGAATTGTGTGGCATTTCCTTACGATACAACGGGGCCGTTTAATATGTCTGTCTGTATGTATGTATGTATGTCTGTAGGTATGTACGTACGTATATATGGACGCATCTAAAAATGTATGTATATGTGTGCGTGTGTGCGTGTGCCTGTGTCTGTGTGTGTGACGGGGAAAGGGGGTATGTATTAATATATTTGTACTTATGCATACGCAGACGTACACACACACAAAGATACGTGTGTGTGTGTGTGTGTGTGTGTGTGTCTGTCTTTATGCATATATATAGACGTACACACACAAGGATGTGGGTGTATGCATTCTGCCTTCTCTCGTCATTCTGTGTGTGTGTATACACAGACATACACACATAAAGATATGTGTGTGTATGTATTCTGCCTTCTTTCGTCTTCGTGTGTGCGTATGTGTATATGTATGCATATACAGACGTACACACACAAAGATATGTGTGCGCGTGTGTGTGTGTGTGTGTGTGTGTGTGTGTGTGTGTGTGTGTGTGTGTGTGTGTGTGTGTGTGTGTTATATTTTATGATTTTGCTCACGCATAGCGATATTAATAATTAGTATTTCAGAATTCAAAATACTTCTCTTCGAGTGCAGGGGTCACCAAACTGATCGATATCGATTCCTGGGGGTGTCAATGGATCTATTATTCAAGGGGTCGATAAATGCACACCTACTTAATTATTATTATTATTACTATTTGATTACTTTCTTGCACATGCCTGGGGATCTATGAGGAGGGTGTCAAAGATTTCACGAAAGGGCCGATGGTCTAAAAAGTTTGGGGACCTCTGTTTTAGAGCAAAGTGTTCGGAGAATGCAGAGCGTAATATTAATAAATGACTAACAAAAGAACAGGGGTTGCTTACGCGAGATCCTATAGCTTCTCGAAGGCATTAAAAAAAAATTGGGGCTGTTGTACAAGTATAACCTCTCATGTCAGATATGGCTGTAAGGTAATCAAGTTGATTACGTAACTGCTGTTCTTACGACATTCATTAATTATCATTACGCTCATTACTCTTCTAATGTTTTACTCTGATGCATCTCAGTATCTATGTTGAATTTTACAGCTAGTCATTAACTCATTAATTGCCAAATTTTTGTATTCATATTTTTGGGCTTTGTCAGGTATCTTAGGAGTTAAAATAATATCTAGTATTTAAATTTTCTTCATATGTGAATTATTTTGCAAATTATGATAAATTTTTCGAAAAGTCCCAAATGAGGATCGCTGAAAAAAAGCATATTTATCCTTTTCTATTCAATTGCAATAATAAACATATTAGTTTTCTTTTTGAAACTTATAGTATCAAATGCGAATGAAATATTAATGCATGATACAGATGGGAAATGCAAAACGAAAAAAAAAAAAGATGTTTTCATCATAGTTAATAATTTTGTAGTACAAAAATTGCGATTCATGGTATAAAATGTCCTCTAGAATTAGCCAGAGCTAATAATGACAAATTTTAACTACTAAATATTGTTAAATACACCTCTGCAAATGCAATGAACTTTGGCAATTCACTTTAAATACAACGAACAACCGGCAGGGAGACTGTTTTTAGCAGATCCCCCAAATGGGGCTCACGACAGGCAAGGGGTCAATATCACTATGCTTCAGTGAAATTATTACATACATTTATGTACACACGCACACACACACACACACACACACACACACACACACACACACACACACACACACACACACACACACACACACACACACGCACACACACACACACACACACGGTGGATGAAGTAAATGTGTATAGCACAATATCGCTAAGGGAAAAATACCTCAGGACGGGGGAGGGTTCTGTATGTACATAAGTACGAATAAGGTGGGTGGGTGGGTGTGGTGGTCTTATATATGTAATGTTGTGAATTGATAAAAACTTCGACTAACTAACATTATCAAAGCAATTTGCAAGTAAGAACTTCCTCTACAGGTGTTTAAAATCTAAAAACAACAAACAGGACAAGTAACCAAAGAGCGGTCCGAAAGTCTTGTCACCAAGACTTTTCTATTATCTAGGAGAGAGCTTCACAACAGCGATACCAGAATAGCCAACCGTTGAAGGGCGCTGTTTTGGCTGCCTTTGCAGCAATCACCAAAGCACAGCCTCGTAAGATATCACACAGGACATGGCTCTGCTTCTCCATGATCTGCTAGAAAACGCAGCCAAATCCTCTTTTCATGAATAAGGTGGGATTGACATATTAGATAATGTAGTTTTAGATAACGCTTAAGAAGAGAGGAGTGGGGTTCACGGCTGGAACGCTTTTGATAATACGTCAGCAGGATCATTGCTGATTTCAAGCTAAACCAGTTGTTTTCAAGGCGGCCCACTCCGAGGAGATGTTAAGGGTCCTGAAGTGGGCGGTGGACAATATTTTAATCTTAAATTTAATTATGGCCACTTCGCTTTTTTTGTTTTTGTTTTTATAAATGTTACTTTAAAGGACCAAATAAATATCCCAGTGTTTTGGGTGTT
>NC_142937.1:92359836-92369836 GCF_046866305.1 Octopus bimaculoides | reverse complement strand
ACAAAGAGATATTGAGAGAGATAGAGAGAAGGAAATGCATATGTGTATGGAATAGCAGATCGATCGACAGACAGGTAGATAGACAGGTAGATAGACAGACAGACAGACAGACAGATAGATAGATAGATAGATAGATAGATAGATAGATAGATAGATAGATAGATAGATAGATAAAGAGAGAGAGAGAGACAGATTAATTGATTGATAGATTGTATAATGCACACCTACATGTATAGACAGAAAGGCTAACAGACCGACAGAAAGACAGATTGACAGGTAAATAAATAAACAGATAAAGATAGATAAATAGAGACAGATAGATAGATAGATAGAGAGAGAGAGAGAGAGAGAGAGAGAGAGAGAGAGAGAGAGAGAGAGAGAAAGAGAGAGAGAGAGAGAGAGAGAGAGAGAAAGAGTGAGAGAGAGAAAGAAGGGAGGGAGGGTGACCTGCAGTAAAGGAAATAGAATATAGAATATAGAAAAATATTACAATAGATCTATGATGTATTTGACTTATTTCATGCATGGCGGGCTGTTATTGTTGCTGTTGTTGTAGCTATTCTTGTGGTGGTTTGTTATTTTTCTCAATCAAGTCTAAGTTTAGTCTATTTATGACGTACTCCGTCGGTTGCGACGACGAGGGTTCCAGTTGATCCGATCGACGGAACAGCCTGCTCGTGAAATTAACGTGCAAGTGGTTGAGCACTCCGCAGACACGTGTACCCTTAATGTAGTTCTCGGAGATATACAGTGTGACACAGAGTGTGACAAGGCTGGCTTCTTTGAAATACAAGTACAAGAGAGAGAGAAAGAGAGAGAGAGAGAGAGAGAGAGAGAGAGAGAGAGAGAGAGAGAGAGAGAGAGAGAAAGAGAGAGAGAGAAAGAGAGAGAGGGGGGAAGAAAGAGTGGGAGAAAGTTGTATACTAACACATAATATCCCCACCAACACAAAACACACAAACATACACGCACACACACAGACGCACAAACACATATGCACCCTCACACATACATATTGCTCACACACACATACACACCACAAGGACAATTAAAACAACACAAACATACTCAGACAGAGACACACACACACACTCACATACACACACTCACGTACACACACATAACATCCCCACCAACACAAAACACACAAACATACATACACACGCACCCACAGATGCACACATACACACACGTGAACAAACACATACGCACACACAACACCCTAATAAATATTAATCACACACATACAAACACACAAACGTGCACACCATCCTACCAAATATAAAACACACAGACCCATAGACACACGCCACAATAAACTCTGGGACCAATCAAAAACGGCCTACACACACAAACACACACACATGTATATACACACACACACATAGTGACGTGCACAGAGACAAACACACTCACACCATTCTGACCTCTAAGACCAGTCCCACAAACCACTGAACCATGACAGACTAGCCCAGAAACAAAAAAATCTTCCTTCCCCCACCCCAACCAGCCTCCCACACTGTCCCTTAAAATAGCAAACATTCCCTAGCCACACACAAGAGAGAAAACATGTTAAAAAGACAGGTCGTGGTTCCTCTCCGATTTTTTGTAAATTCTTAAATATATCTCCTTCTGTGTATATATATATATATATATATATATATACTACCAAACAAACATGATTTTTATTGAACTCCTAATACTTTTTGTTGAATACTCTCTTGTAAACTGTTTTTAACATTTTCTTATTATCAAAGAATGTGTAATATATATTTTAATACTTTTGTGACAACCGGTACTTAACACAACAAAGCTTATACAATATATTTTTATCAAAATGTGCTTTTTTAAAATCCTTTTATTGCTGACGATTTCGGCTACACGCTTTTATTTTTATTTTAGGCGATACCATCGACCTCAGCAGTTCACTGGTACTTTATTTTAATGATTCGGGTAAAACGGATGTCTTTGGTGAGATTTGAAATATTAGTAAATAACTGGAATAAATACTACAAGTCATTTAGCCCGACTCTCAAACGATTAATCCGTCACCTACTTTTATCTTTAACCAAGTATAAGTGGTAGTGCATATACCATGCTTTCGTTAATTGTTGCAGGTGCCTTTGTAGTCCCGAGCAGGCATAGACATCGCCTTGGTTCTCCTATCTTTGTCCTAGTGAAACATCCAGGATATGACAGCTGGAGAGAAAAAGAGCTGTACCAGCTCTGGGTTCATATTTTCCTTTTCTTTCCGTTTCTTTTCCTCTTTTTCTTTTGACCTCAGTGGACTTACGCTAGATTCTAATTCATTTGGTAAAGAACCGGAATAACTGGCGTCAGGTATTATGTCCATCACTGTAAGGATTCTGTCAAATAATGCATTTGTATTTTAATATACTTACACATACACAAATATACAGACTTATTAATAATCATACATACAGACACAATAACACATACACAGTTACCGGTTGTTTTATATCTGTTTTATTAGAGAGAGAGGAAGGGAGGGAGAGAGAAAGAAGGAAAGACAGAAAGAGAGAGAGGGAGAGGCCATCTCTATCAACAGTTCGGAACTGTTGTTGAGTTATGACAAGAATAGACATGTTTTTAAATGTAAGATGTATATTTGTGATAAACGAAAACAATTCACGTTGGTCTTCACTGACAGGTGAAGACCGTAGCATGGCCGGAAATCAAGATGTCCTCGCCTTACGTAAACAACAAGGATATCTTGAGCTTATACGTGGCTGATCAATTTGCTACAAATAGAAGTGAAATGTGCCTCGAATCACACCGTGCCATTTTAGATAGGGATACATTGGGATGTAAGGGACGACCGTGCGAACTCAAAAAGGAGAAATGGTGACGAATGGAAAAACAGGACTCCTTTTATTTAAACGAGTCACACGGTCGAACACAAAATAGATATATCAAATGTGATGATATACATGATATGTTATGCGACGATAACATAGATGACCAGTAATGAAAGACCACAACCGTATAAGATGAATAACAGAGATATTTATTATGGCGTTAAAGATGTATGTCTGTGTGAGAGTGTGAATGCGACATATAAGAACATAATCAAAGACAGGCCGTCATACAAAGAAAAGTGTGTATGTGAGTGATACATGTGTGTATGAGTGTTTACAGCAGATAGAAAGAGAGTCAATAACACGTGAGCAATTATACCAGATCGTTAGTACACTATAGGAAAAGTTCTGTATGTGAAAGTGAGGAGAGGCTGAGTGTGGCAGTGCTGATCACTAGTTGTGATGTCGTGGCATCGATGCCGGGCCGTGATTCTTGTTATACAGAAGTTCGTCGCTGGCTGAGAATTTCTTGTCTGTTTAAGAACTCTTGTCTGTTTATTTACAGTGGTGAAGCTGAGTCACCTAACAGAATCGAAGAGAGAGATGTGCCGCGGTAGTTTGGTGTGGTGTACATAGTAAATCGTGTTGACGCTGGTAGCGTAGAGGCTGCTTGGTAGGTGCTGGTTAGTAGTCGTAGACTCGTATTGCTGATGTGGCGACGGCGGTGGTCGTCGTGGCTGGACGAAGCTGCTGAAGTGGTCGCTGGCTGCTGCTGCTGTCGTGTGGTACACGGAACAGTTCTCAAAGAGAAACTGGACCGAGACAAATTTGGTTGCCGAGTTAAAGCTATTTATAACAAACTATTGGCTCACCAGATGGTAGAAATATACTCTATCACGTGACCTTATTAGGGGCCGTGATTGGTCAGTTTGCGTTCTGGCGGGAACGGTTCGAAGAAGTTGCCGATTCGAATAATGATCAGTCACGTGATGACAAGGTATGGGTTCTCTACTACGCTCGCATTTATTTATATTTAAATGAGAAGATTGTATGTAATGGCGATAGTAGTTTTGTATCTAATGGCGGTAGGTAGTTTCACTACAGGGATTTAAAATCAAAGTGCTGAAAACCGGCACAAAGCATTGTGCCCGACGCCCTAATGACTTCGCTCATTCGCCGTCTTGAGACCAACGTTTAGCATTTTGCTAGAGATAGATGGTAAATCTCTCTCCTGTTACATCATTCTCGTGTCTTAAAAATGGATGATGTTGGTCCTGGGTTTCGTGAACATTCGCAGAAAAAAAAAACCGAAACAAAATAAAGCAGAAAAACTAAGGTAGCCATAGCTGGAAGGCCTCTTTTATCACTGGATTAACTGGATTATTCGATCAGGAATAATCTGGAACTAAGCAACCAAAAGAATAAGGTGAACATCTCAAAGCCAAGACAGAGCCTTTGTGTAGCCGCTCCTCTTGCTAGAAATAGCAGCTAAGAATGTATCGCAAATCAATTTAACTATGTAAAAAAGGGGCGACCAAAAAAATACTCTAATACGAGATAGTTTAAGTTTTTTTTTAAATTTGATTTTTCATTAAATCGATATTTAAAAATTCAATACTTTTAAATCACCAATTAGATCAATAATCGATATTTGCAACACTGTTGATCGATACTTACTAAATCGATATTTTGAAAAAAATCTTTATTCTTATTCAATCAATAGCTAGAAAATCGCTATTTATAAAATTCAGTATTAATTAAATCAATGTTTACTGTATCGTTATTTACAAATTTAATACCTATTAAGTCAATATTTACTAAATCGATAGTTTTTAAAATTCAGTATTTATTAAATAAATACTTACTACAATGATACCTAAATATCAATATCCAGTCAAGAGTTACTAAATCGATATTTTTTAAAAAATTCAGTATCCATATTATCATAATAAAGAAAGATGATTATTAATTAGTTGTATGTAACTTTTACTACAAGAAAAAATTATGAAAGTCTACACTGTCTTGAGACTTCTTATAAATTCCAATTTTAATATATTCTTATCAAAATGTGGTTTTGAACGTTCTTTTATTATTGACGATTTTCAACTACATGTTTTTACTTTTATTCACTACGACATACAATTTGTAACGGTTTATATTCTGGATTTTATTGAATAAATTTACTCTTTAGTATTTCAAGATATTTTTATGTAATTTTGGTAAATATATCTGTTAAAATGATATGTCAGTATTATTTTCATTTTTGCGTAATTTAGACAATATATTCACCGCACCCTGTATGTATGTGTGCATATGCATGTATGTATGTGTATATATGTGTGTGTGTATAAAAGTCATCATTATTATTAGCTCTTTCGTTCCTCTCTAGAACTTGTCAAAAACAAAAAAATTGTCTTTGACAAGTTCTAGAGAGGAACGAAAGCGTTAATAATAATGGAGAAATAAAAGGATTTTTTTCCAAAATTCTGACGATTTTTTTTTCTCAATATTCAATTCTATATACATATATATATTAGCCACCAACGGAGCCGAAAATGCAAAATATAAGTTAGTCTTTGAGCGCACAATGGTCTTCCTTGGTCACGAGTGGACGGCCATCATATATATATATATATATATATATATATATATATATATATATATATATATACAGACATGCAAGAAGTAAATAGACACCTTTAATTTTCAAAATTTCTGATCTAAGCGTCTTAATATGTTTTCAGCGGTGTAGAATTTACAATGTAATTATTCCTTTTTAATCCAGGTGCCCTTATATTAAACATTTGCAAAGAGTAACCATGCCACGCACAAAAAATTCAGCAGAACTGTCAGATTTTCAACGAGGTCGTATTGCTGGGTAATCTGAGGCTGGTCTTAGCCAGTGAAAAATTGTCGAAAGTCTTCAAATTCCTCTTGCTACTGTTAATAGAATTATAATGCAATTCAAAAACCAAGGAAAAGAATCAACAGAGTCCCGTCCCGGCCAATCTGGGCCCTCGGAAAGGAAGCTTCGCTGTTTGAAGAGAATCGTGGAAAACGAACCTGTTCGAAGGCTTCTGATATTGTAAAACAGTGAGAAGTTAGTCCAAGAACGTGTGTTACATATCTGCATAAGCTTGGGTATTATGGACGAGCAGCTAGAAGAAAACCTCTCCTTCAACCAATTAATATCAAATAAAAGATTTTGAAAATTAAAAGTGTCTATTTACTTCCTGCATGTCTGTGTACTGCTTGGATATATCTTGGATTTTACCTGAGGACATTCGGACTAATATCCTTATCCTCTGAAAACTGAACTGTGAACTTTATTTCTTTACTCTCTACTCTTCTTTTACACACACACACACACACACACACACACACACACACACACACACACACACACACACACACACACACATATATATATATACATACATTTATATATATATATATATATATATATATATATACATACATTTATATATATATATATATATATATATATATATATATATACATACATTTATATATATATATATATATATATATATATATATATATATAAGGTATAATATACGTGTATTATATATATCATGTGTATACATGTAATATATATAGATAATTTATGGCATATATTATACATACATATATTTTATCATTATGTTATAATATTGTATAATATAAATGTGTGGTGGTGGTAGTGGCGGCGGTGCGTGTGTGTGTGTGTAGGTGCTTCAATGTTCAACTGCTTCGATGAATCTATATGTAAGTTCATGAGTCTTCCACTCACTCCGAGAAACACCCACACGTGTGTGTTGTATGTTTACAATAATATATTTGACATACATTAATAATTCGTGCTAAACCAGCCGGTCGTTGCACTGGCTGATGACGTCATTTACCGCACAGGTTTTTCAATATTCTTCTCCTTCGTTCTTGTCGATATATTTCCTACTACCAGTCGACCTACCAGCCAGCCTACCTGCAAAACAGCCGACCAGCCTACCTGCTTTGCTTCTCATTGGCTTTGTGTCTGTCTGTTTGTCTTCTTCCAGCTGGAGTTTCTTTCTCGTTAAAAAAAAAAAAAAAAAAAAAAAAAAAAAAACCAAATGCATATCCAAAACAAATAAATAAATAAATAAACTCTAATGGAAAATAACGGAAATTTGCCGAGGCGTTTTTGGTGGACGGCGGAGCATCGTAGTGACGCTGATCGCCAATCAAACTTGGAGGGAGATTCCTCACATCACTCAACTTTTGAATTTCATCTCTTTTCTTCTCTTTTCTTCTGATGCCTCCTCCGCCTTCTCCGCCTCTCCATATCCACCTCTCCCTATCCGCCTCCGCCTCCTCCTCCTCCTCCTCCTCCTCCTCCTCCTCCTCCACCTCCTCCTCCTCCTCCTCCTCCTCATCATCATCATCATCAGCATCATCAGCTTCATCATCATTATCATCATCATTATCATCATCATTGTCACATCATCATCATCATGAAGACGAACATCATACCCTCACCTCCTCTCTCCTACTCCTTCTCCTCCTCCTCCTCCTCCTCCTCCTCCTCCTTCTCATTCTTCCCCTCTTTTCTTATTTTCACCACGTTTTTCTCCCCTTCACTTTACATCACTCACGTCTTACCATCCATACATACGTACATATATACATACAAATCATATATATATATATATGATTTGATTTGATCTAGTTTCAGCTCATGAGGTGTGGCCATACTGGGGCACCGCCATTCATATATATATATATATATATATATATATATATATATATAATTCAGTTGAATTAGGTACTTAAATTGAGTGAGGTACCTTCCTAGGTCGGTACCTTCCTAGGTCGGTACCTTCCTAGGTACCCAGACAATATTATTTGAATATTGAATATCAAAACTCCGTGTCGGGGTATTTGTACTCAGTATTCCTGTCGATGTATAGACAACGCAAGCTAAGTGAAGATAGTATTTCCGAAGTGCAGATTCCAAATTTGGCGAACAGAATGTGAATAAGATGTACAAGTGTCAATTCGGCCGCAATGAATGCTTTGTTGTTTATATTCTATATATATATATATATATATATATATATATATATATATATATATATATAAATATATGTATGTATGTATACATAGATAGATAGAGATAGAGAGAGACTGAGAGACAGAGACAGACAGACAGATAGATAGATAATAGAGAGATAGTGATAATAAGAATATGTAATAACCAGTGTGTGTGTGTGTGTGTGTGTGTGTGTGTGTGTGTGCGTGTGTGTGTGTGTGTGTGTGTGTGTGTGTGTGTGTGTGTGTGTGTGTGTGTGTGTATTCGGCTTGTAGCCTTAAGAATCTATAATAAAGAACTGCCATATGTGATTTCTATGTAACTGCAAGGAAAGCAGAACGTGTATCAGCATAATGGCTTCCAAATGGAAACACGTAATTAAAACCGGGTTTTCAGTTCTGTCATACAACACAATCCTTCTCCCTATTGTGGGTTGCCACGATAAACCACCAAACCTCACTTTTTGCCGGCAATGTGGGTTTAATATTTTGCTCCCAATTCTTTGGCGCATTTAGCAAGGTACGTTCTGTTGCAAGATCAGTCACCTGGTTTGGTGAAAGTTGTCTCTCAGCACGCCGCTCCTTATTACCCTTCCATTTGAGCACCACCATGGGTTAGTCCGCTTCGAGTTGCTACAAAGAGTTAATCCAATCCATGAGTAACTCTTGCGGGAGGCTACTCTATAAGTTGGCCCATGATAGCATAAAATCTTCAGCATAATTCGCAAGTGATATCAACTTGCACGAAGCATAACATTTCAAGAAGCCCTTCCTACACACAGCCATACATACACACATACACATGGACACTTGTAGGTGGGTAGGTAGGTAGGTAGTAATAAACTCTTAGGAGAGATGAACAGCCACCATACAGGTGCTTCAGTCCTCAACTCTTTATATTCTAAAGGGTCCGGCCTGCATCATGACTCCCAGAAACCCTCAGCTTGCATATTTTGCTGCTGTTTGTATTACCATCTGCACCTTCCTGGGTGGTCACGATCCCCCAAAGCTACGACATCTTTGATGTAACCGCATTTGGCTGTCGTCTGTTTACATACGGCTCACACGGGATGCTAGAAAGAGAACACTTTTAAAAAGTACCTTTTTAAAGACTCAGAAGTAGGTACTTTACTCATATTTCGTCCCACAGCGAACTTTTCAGTGACAAATTGTTATTGATAGAATTTTGAAGCGAGAGTTTAAAGAAGATGATGTTTGTAGCCAACACTAACTTCCTGAGCGCTTTCATACAACTGCTTCTGCTATTTAAGATCGATGTAATACTATCAAAATCACGGAACGAAATACAGGAAAAGAAAGATTGACAAAATAAATCTAGCCATTAACAATAGGCATAAACTATGCTGCGTTGAGGGGTTGACTTAGCGAAACCAGTCTGAACATGCTGCAACACACTCCCTAATTTAGCGTTTGAAAAATAATTGCTGGGTTAGTTTGCGTTATTTTGATCCGAGCATAATGGAACACCTCCGTCCTCTATTTTCTTGATTATGGTTTGTAGAGTCCGAAATAATGAAAAGCGAAAAGAGAAGTCTTTACCTCATTGTTTTTGGTTTGCGTCGTGTTTTTGTTTTTTTTTGCGGTTTTCCCAAGCATTATTACTCAGTTTCACAATGTTTTGTATTAACTGTAATGTATATATTGTATGTAGGCTCAGGAAGAGCTGTGTGGTAAGAAACTTGCTTCCTAAATACACTGTTCCGGGTTCAGCTCCACTGCGTGACACTTTGGGCAAGTGTTCTCTACTATAGCAACAAAAGCCTAGTTTGTGGATTTGGTAGACGGAAACTAGAAGAAGCCCGTCGTATACACACACACACACACACACACACACACACACACACACACACACACACATATATATATATATATAGGCACAAGAGTAGCTGTGTGGTAAGAACCTTGTTTTCTAAACATACTGTTTCAGGGTTCAGCCCCACTGCATGACACCTTGGCCAAGTGTTCTCTACTATAGCTTTGGGGCAACCAAAGCCTTGTAGGTGGATTTGGTAGACGGAAACTGAAAGAAGCCCGTGGCATGTGTGTGTGTGTCTGTGTTTGTCCCCCATCACCGCTTGACAACCGGTCTT
>NC_142937.1:92352336-92354836 GCF_046866305.1 Octopus bimaculoides | reverse complement strand
AGAAAGAGAGAGAGAGAAAGAGAGAGAGAGAGAGAGAGAGAGAGAGAGAGAGAGAGAGATGTATATGTATACATATAGATGTACACGTATATGTATATATATATAGATCTATACATACATGTATATGTATACATATGTGTAGATGTATATATATATATAGATGTACATGTAATATGTACACATATATACATATATACATGCATACAGATATCTATACATATATACACCCATCACACACACATACACATGCACACAAACACACACATTAGTAATTTGTTTTCTTATCCAAAACTACGTCAAAAGTACTGAATGGATCTTTATGAAATTTGGAAATTATATTCTTTGCATAATGGCCATAACTCCCATGAAAATTCATATATTTTTGATGATGATGAAATTTTAACCCGAACATAACAGATGAGCATTATTTAGAAAATGATGTCACACGTTATCGAGGCTACCATTCTTTCTGGATGTGTAAAAGGGGATGACGTCTTTATTCCAAGAATTCCTCTTACTCCATCAGGAGCAGACATTCCTTTTACATTCAGAAGACTACAATTCCCCCTTCGTGTGACTTTTGCCATGTCCATAAACAAATATCAGGGTCAAACACTGTCTGTAGCTGGTCTTCTCTTGGAAGAGCCCTGCTTCTCACATGGACAACTGTATGTTGGCTGCTCAAGAGTGGGCAGCAACAAAAAAACTATTTGTATATGCTCCACAAGGGAAAACAAGGAACATAGTTTACAATGAGGTGTTATAATCACAACAGCAAGAAAGTATGTACATGATCACCTTCTTTTACGAAACTTCATTGACTTTCATATATTTATATTGATATACATATATATACGTGTGTTTGGGTGCGTGTGTGTATATACATCTCTCTATATAAAGATGATGTGTAGTCTAGACGGCGTTTTTAGATTTCATTATTCTCTTTAACCCGGGCAACGCCGGGTATTTCTGCTAGTATATATATATATATATATATATATATATATATATATATATATATATACATATGTTTCTGTGTGTGTGTTTGTCACCCCACCATCACTTGACAACTGATGCTGGTGTGTTTACGTCCTCTTAACTTAGCGGTTCATCAAAAAAGACCGATAGAATAAATACTAGGCCTACAAAGAATAAGTACTGGGGTCAATTTGTTCGACTAAAGCGGTGCTCCAGCATGGCCGCAGTCAAATGACTGAAACAGATAAAAGAATGAAGTAAAACTATAAAATGTTATACAAAAAGACTGGATGGTCACGGCTAGAACGTCTTACATATTGGTACCGATAACTTAGGGCCGACGTGGGCTTCAACAACAATTAATACCTGACATGCAACGCGACGAATTAGCAGAGTTTTTAGAACATCGCACCGGTTGCTTTGTGGTATTTATTTCGTCTGCTTGCGTTCTTGGTTAAAATCTCACCATGATCCACTTGATCTTCATCTATTTAAAGGGACCACACTGTACCTCCTGTATTTAGTTGGACCTCACTGTACCCTGCTCTATTTAGAGGGACTCCGCTGTACCCCCTTCTATGTAGTGCGACCCAACTGCGCCCTCCTCTTTCCAAAATGACCACACTACACATTTCTGTCTTCAGCGGGGCCGCACTGCTCAATCTTATATTCGATAGTTTTGCGTGTTTTATTACACTATAATTATTGTTTGGTTTTGCCTGATCAAAGAAACCTGGCCAAAGATCTTCAAGCCATGACAATGCTGCCATTTGTTCTGGCATTATATATCTGGAACTCCAGCATCGAACATGTACTTCCTTTATCAGTACCATAAGATAGGGGTCAGCTGACTTTTATTTCTAACATAACCAAAGATTTAATTTTACTGTACCCAACAGCAACCGCGTTCCTGCCTTGTCCATCATGTCTCCATACTTTTCGCAATATCAACTAATACATACTTATTTCTTTAAAACAGTACAGTGTGATTTATGGCAGATTTAGCTGCTATTTCTCCCGGCTCAAGTGGTCATGTAGAGACTTCCTCGTTGCTTGGTTGTGATACTGAAAGGAGGTCACGTGGTGTAAACAACCGCTAGATCTTTAACTTCCTGATTAAGCTTCTATCTAATTTGTTCTGTGAGCTCACCTACATACATCGTTTATCCAGCAGGCGGCATTGCAACTGACCTCGTTTTGATGCGATATTTCAGATATTTTCCGACAGACTTGGCTGTGTAGTTAATTTGTTTTGTAACTACGTCGTATCACCTTCGATCCCACTGGGCGGCTCGTATAGCAAGTGTGATTAATCAAAGTCCATTTTAACCAAAATTTTGTGCGTGAAGTTTACGGAAACTTACGGAAGCCCGTTGAGTGGTAGAATCAATCTGTAGCGTGGTTTAACACCAACATTTGGCTCCTAGGTACCTTTAGCAGTCTTCACACTGTTGTAAGGATTCTTGGGAAAGAGGGGGTCTTCATTCTGAGGATAACTTCATCTCGCAGAGGGCACGAAAAG
>NC_142937.1:92337336-92347336 GCF_046866305.1 Octopus bimaculoides | reverse complement strand
AATCCGGTCACTATCAACATGGCAAGGCTCTTTGGGTTTGTGATTATCTGAATCGCTTTGTGTATGGATATATGTGTGGCATGCATGTATGTGTGCATGTAAGTATGTAGGTAGGTTTGTAGGTACATATATAAGATATGGTGCTATGTCTAACTGTATCTCACCCCACCGCAACTATTTGAACTTGTGTCTAAGCAAGAAATCTATATTTACTTATGTTGTTCCTCTTTGTTCTATGTTCAAATTGCGCCAAATTTGACATTCTTTTCATCTTCCCAGGCTTGAAAGAATATGTACCAGTTATATATTACAGTTCAATTTAAATCGACAATAACCTTCTCTCTTGTAAATTTGTGGTTTTCTAACTAAGAAATTACTATTAGAACTGTCTTGTATTGTACGTTGGTAGAAACGATACAGTGCTGCACCGCCACGAGATTTAGTTACGCTGCTTTAGTTTTTGAGTTCAGTTCTTACATTGTCTGGAGCAGGTCCTCTAAAGAGAGATTCTTCTCCCAAAACAAGCGCTGTTCCACTTTTGTATCTGCCCAAACATATAAATGGGTACACCTCATTATTTTGATCTCTTCTGTTTCAAATGCGTACTGATGTAATTTCAGTTTTGTTTAAGTTTTGTACATGAACAGGGTTTCTTAGTTAGCTCGAAAAGATTGGATTTATGTCTGCTACTGAGGAGCAGTAATTACATCAAAATGTTGGTGTCTTATGGTTTACTCACAATATTTGGATCATTTGTTTTCAATCGAAAGGGTTTTCGAAGGAGAAAACCTCACAGCTTGCGCTGATGCACTTTTTGTGTGTACATGAATTTGATATGATGCGTTTAAACCTGCTATGAGCCATTGGAGTGAACTTTATTTTTTTCCAGAAGCTTAATGCTTTTAACTTAACGTTCTGGCACTTGCTGGATTCGAGCGGTTTCTAGGATAAATAAGTGCGAAACGGCTATGACTTTCCGGACTCGTGCAGCGAATGGTCCGTGTATCTTGTTTTTGTCTAGTTTCCCGTTTGTTATGTTATCGTCTATTTTCCGTATCTTGTTTTGTGTCCTCTTCTTTCTGTCCTACCCATGATTTATCTATGCGGCGCATCGTACAACCTGTCGTTTACTTTGTTAAAAGGAATAATCCTTGAATATTATGTACGGCTCTTACCTTTTCTTTCCTTCCTCGCTTATCTCCCTTGTTTCTTCCTTCCTTTTTCTCTCTCTCTCTCTGTCTCTGTCTCTTTCCCTCCCTCTTTTCCCCTCCTCCTTCTGCTTTTCTTCCTCACTTGTCTCCCTTATACCTTTCTCTCTCACTCTGTACCCTCTCTCTTCCCCTCTCTCTGATTTCTTTTCCCTCTTTCTTATTCCTTAGTCCCTCTTTCCTCCCCTCCCTCTTCTTCCTTAATCCCTCTACCCTCTACAACTCTTTCCCTCTGCTACCACCTGATCGCTGTCTAGCCAAGGCATTTGTCGTCCCTTTCCGACCAGTTGTCATCCAAACCAGTCACGGTCGTCTGTCCTTCCACTCGGTCTATTACAAGCTTCCATTTCTCCTTTGCACCAGCCTACTACGTTCGTCTGAGAGTTGAAGTACGCTTTCTGTTATTTATTTATTTATGTAACTGTACAATTATTTTCCTTTTGTTGTATAGCCGAAAGGCATTTATCCATTGTACATGTATAATTCTTTTCTTGTTGCACTTGTATTGTTATTTCATCACGTTACGTTCGTCTAATAGTCGAAAGACCCATTCTGTTATGCATTTATTTGTAAATGTATAACTATTTTCGTCTTGTATAGCCGAAAGGCGTTTGTCTTTTGTGTGTGCATCATTCTAGCTTTCTTGTTCTTGTTTTCATTCTTGCTTTGGTCCTTGTATACATTCGTTTGCTTTTCTCAGAAGCTTAGTTCTTTTAGCTCGACGATCTGGCACTTGCTGGATTCGCGCCGTCTCGGGGATAAATAAGCGCAAAACCGCTAGGACTTTCCGGAATCTGGCTGATGAGGAAATATGCTGCGAATGGTCCATGTATCTTGTTTTTGTATTCGGCAATTACAAGAAAAATAGAGAGAGCAAAACCAACCATTCCCCATCGTTTTCTTTAACCTCTCGAAGGCCTTCGATCTTGTGTGTAGAGACTGTCTTTTCAAAGTCGTTGCCAAGATCAGATTCCCACTGAGTTCACTCGTGATCGTTCAGACATTGCACACAGGCATGAAAGGTATCGTTCAGTTTGTTGACTCTCATTCAGAAGCCTTCAGCATTTGTTGTGGATTGAAGCAGGGTTGTGTGCTTTTCCCAGCATCCTGTTTAGTATCTTCATCACTGCCATGCTAAAGCATGCTTTTGGATCATCAAACGAGAAGGCATTTACCTTCTCACAAAATCAGACGGCAAAGTGTCCCGTCTGTTTCGGACGAACACGAATAAGGTATACATCAAAAACATGCTGCTTGACGATGGAACACAGGTAAGAAACTGAGGAGTAACTCATTCGCCAGATGGACAGTTTCACAAGAGTTCGTCAAGACTTTTGATTGGCCATCAGTCTGAAGATAACAAAAATGCTGCGACAAGATGTTGAGTACTCCCTTACCATCACTATCAACAAGTGCGAACCGGAAGGAGTTTGCGAGTTCACATATCTAGCTTCCACCATCACAGATAATTAATTCTCTAGAGTCTAAGATCAACAGATGTATTGGGAGCGCAGCCTTATCAGAAGACAGGCTGACAACATAAGTCTTTGGAGAACTGTAAATAAACGGTGTGCACCAAGGTAGCAGTCTACAGAGCTTGTGTCCTTAGCACACTGATTTATGACAGCAAAACCCAGAGACAAGAGATAGGTTTCAAACATCGCAAAATTCAACAATACGATTTATAGAGCATAATACATGAATATTTTATGAATTTAAATGAGAAACATTTAAAAAAAAAAAAAAACGTTATGCTGTGCCTTCTATGGTATTTGAAACCGCTTACTAACTTTCCGAAGATATTTTTAAATGAGAAATTGTGACAACGTGTTTATTCCAAGTGTATACAGTGTCGTCTGCAAGTGTTGAGTGAGAAAGTGTGTGTGTGTGTGTGTGGTATCCTTATGTGTGATTAATTCGTATTTGTGTGAGACAGAGATAGAAGAGGAGAGCTCATCACTGCATTCCTTCTGAATCTCTTTTCGCGAATATTCTCTGTTATAAATCAAGGGAACTTCCGACTCGAATGGAATTTCTCTGTCATATATTATTTCATGATGATTTTAGGCATGTGTTCAAATTTGGGAAAACATCCGTTTTTAAGTAGGTGAGTAGGTATTTATTTATTTATTTATTTATTTATTTGCCGAGTAATGTCGATGATCTGGACCGGTGGCATTTGATGAAAAGTGAAGTCAAAATAATCTTTTCTACTCTAGGCACAAGGCCCGAAATTTCGGTGGAAGGGAGCCAGTCGATTAGATCGACTCCAGTACGCAACTGGAACTTAATTTATCGACTCCGAAAAGCAAAGTGGACCTCGGCGGAATTTGAACTCAGAACGTAAAGACAGACGAAATACCGCCAAGTATTTCGCCCGGATTGCTAACGTTTCTGCCAGCTGAACGCCTTCGTACATGCCATTCAATTCTCAAAGCTAAGTAACGCATTTTAGATTGCTTTTGTTGCGATAAAAATCTTTACTGAAGATTAAAACGTACATTTATTTTTAAATGTTATTTATTATCTCGGTAATCATTTTTTCTTCACGATGTCAATGACCTGAACAGAACCTCCCAGACTGCTCAGACAGTCGTGGTCGATGCCAAGCCTGAATATCAGCAGGTCAATGCTTCACAGGAAGATGTAGGCGGACTGGGAATTGAGATTCTAATTCAAAAGTTTACTGTATACTGCTTGGCGAGATGAGTTAAAGGTGAGCTCTTGGTGTATTCTGTATCAGTCCCTGTCGATTCATTACTGCATAAAGCTACAACACGCAGTTACCAGTTTATCTATAACTGGTTGTTATAAGCATACCTGTTTATGCAGATCACTAGAGGGCTGGATGAAATGACTCCGAGATCGGGTGATTAGTTTTAGTTGTCGCCACCTTTTTGATGAACAATAGATGCTTCTATTTCTAACATGCGAATCGCTATCGTTATTCTTTTCACATAATTCTTTTCTGAATCACAGTCTTTTATTATTTTTTTTATTTTCCTACTTTGACACTAAGATATGCAGGTTCAGTTTTCATTCGTTATTGGCGCAACCCCTAACTAACTTAGAAGCACCATCTGGAGAAGACATTTAATCATGTTCCCACGTTACAGTCATACACAGGGCACCGTAGTCCTTTCGAGTAAACAGTTATCGCTTGAAGAATTTCTATCCGTTTGTAGGCAATTTATCTGGAAGTTGTTGAAAGAATTCCTCCAGGAACCATTTGAGGTTTTTTTCCTTCCTTTATATCTTTTGGTATGATGTTAAAGAGAAGCAAGACCAATTGAGGTAAACCAGTTCGCCTTAGTGATATGATGTGAGCACGATTTTTGTTGCGGACGGATCATATGGGAAGAACGCCTTATGCAAATTTTAAAGTTGGTTCCAATTTTCTTTTATATTACGTTTTCTGCATTTTTGTTTATGTATCTCCTCTGTTGGATTCCAGATAAGGAAATTGATGTCATTATGGTAGCTTTTAAACCATAATTCTTAAGTGGTGTCTTTAATTTCGTTATAACAGTAGCATTCTTCCCTTTCCTGGGACTGCCACATTAAGTTGGCAACAAACCATCACTTTATCGTGCTGCTACTGTATAAATCTCACTGAGAAATTGAGAAATGCAATATTTCTAAGTTTTTATATCGATTATTGTTAATGTGCCTTTATTTGATAAATTAATTCTATCATTTTTGGACTCTCTTGTTTCGTTGGTTCAGTAAATGTTACCATCACAGCAGTTTTCTTTCCTTGAATCCAGCAGACGACATATTTGCGCTAATGGTCTAAGGTCATTTGCATTAATTTAAGCGAAAATGAACAAAAAGAAATAGCTGAGAGTGGTCAGTGGCATGGAGAATATAAACAATAAACATGAATAAAGATATAACAAATACCATACAAGATAAACTCTTTTTTTACTTACTTTATATCGTTACTTGTGTCACGCAATTGGATTACGCCCATGCTTAAGCACTGCTTTAAACGGGTTGAGGGAAATAAATCGACCATAATACTTAAGTTGGTTTCTTTTGTTAAAGTCTGGTATTTATTCTACCGGTCTCTTTCGCCGAACCGTTCGGTTACGGGGACGTAATTAAAATAATATTGGCTGTGAAACGTGGATGTGAAACGGTGTGTGTGTGGATGAATAACAAATACGAATACAAAGTCATTCACACACAAACACGCATCCCTATATGCAGTGATCCCTCACCATATCACGGTTCACCCATGACAGTTCACCTATCGCGGTTCACCTATCGCGGTTCACCTATCGCGGTTCACCTATCGCGGTTTACTATTTAAGCTTCCGTCGAAAGAAAGAAGAGTAGCGGCGTACGTACACTTTGGTTTCTTAGGAGTACATATATATATACATTGTGTACGACTCTGTTATTCTTTCATTCTTTCCTTCTTTCTATCAGCCCTTTCACACTTCGTTCTTTCCACTCTTCTTTCTTTCGTTCCCCCTCTCTCACATTTCCTGGCTTTCTCTTCATTCTCACCTTCCCTCCTCTTTCACTTCACTGTCTCTTTTCTTTTTTCTCGCCCCTCCCTCATTCTTCTATCCCTCTGGCGCGTCGTTTCCAAATTCCTGTTAGAGTAAATTGCGTCATGATGCTGTTTTTCTCACTGACTGTGCCCAACTGACCCTACTATACTGTGTAGTCGATAAAATCAAGAACAAATAATGCACGTGCGTGAAATAAAAGGTATAAAATGGTGACAATTTACCCATCGCATCCTTATATATATATATATATATATATATATATATATATATATATATATATATGCACACACACACACAAATATATCTATATACACACACGTGTGTGTATATGTGTGTAAGTGTGTGTGTGTGTGCGTGCATGTCAGCGTGTGTGGGTGTGTATGTTTATTTACACACATGAAATCGTTTCAGCATTTTCCCAAAGGTATCAACCTAGCCTTTACTCGGTGCTTTACCCTACTTCCTGTGCAAGCGATGCCCAGAGTTCCTAAGAAACCTTTGGAAGATCTTTGAAATTGATACGGTAAAGGGACAGCGTTGCCGATCTATGGAGGTCTGCTGAAAGAATTTAGACACCCGAAAAGAAAAAGCTCAAAGGACATCAATCAGTTTCGGTAAATTTCTTTGCTGAACGTTGAAGGGCAGCTGCGTCTCAGAATAGATTTTCTCAATGGTTGACTGTATTTCTCGTCATGAATAACTAGATCGATCCATCAGAACATTGATGTTGTAATGCAACTCATCAGAGAAACCAATGAGATCAGGAATACACTTGATGTACTGAGATCGTATTTGGCAATACGCCATACACCCACGGGCATATTGCGTGGTGGTTAAGAGCGCGGGCTACTAACCTCAAGATTCCGAGTTCGATTCCAAGCTGTGACCTGAATAATAATAATAATAATAATAATAATAATAATAATAATAATAATAATAATAATAATAATAATAATAACAACAACAACAACAACGGAAAAATACCTTAGGAATGAGAACCCAGGTTCGAAATTTCCCCAGGACACCTGATGAAGGCTGGAAAGTATATCAGCCAAAACGTTGTGTTCACAACAAACAAGATGAGGACAAATATCCGTCAAATGTAAATAATGTAAATAATGTACATAATTCTTCATCTCAGAAATATAGAACTGAAACATCTCCGAGTCCTAGGCAAGCACTGCCACCCTGCTCCTAACACGACCAAGAATCTGATCCTGGATTACTTCAGTAATTCGAAACTGAGAATTACTTTGGGGTCAGAAACATGAAACTGTAATGAACTTGGTAGCGGAATATAAAACAAATTGAACTTCCCTCCCTTATTTTTTTCGTCATTGGCATGAGAACGATGGCCAGGTCATATAAGGTTCCCTTATAATTCTTCTCTCTGCTCCTATTCAGTCTTCTCAAGGTTCCCCCCCCCCCACCACCAATGAGAGACGCTGTTCTAAGTAAGGGATTCAAACCGAGTTTAGACGTTAACCATTAGACTGACGTTAACTGGCTAAGAAACATAGAAACAACCATGAATAGAGGGGGAAGTGTCTTGGGGTGGCTATTTTGGCGTCACTGATTCGATGCTGACTTATTTGACATCAGATGTTTTACAGTTTTTCCCTTTCTCTCCATCCTTTTCTTCTTCTTCTTCTTCTTTTTCTTCTTCTTCTTCTTCTTCTTCTTCTTCTTCTTCTTCTTCTTCTTCTTCTTCTTCTTCTTCTTCTCTCCTCCTCCTCCTCCTCCACTTCTCTGTTTGTGAGCTTATTTCACTCTGGCTATGAGGAAAGGGGAAGTGTGTATCCCGGTTGTGTTCAATTACTAAATTATAATCTCTCTCTCTCTCACTTTTCTATCTGTGTGTATGTGTATTTCTGCGCGTGCGTGTGCGTGTGTTTGCCTCCAGCGCTAAACTGTACTGTCACCAAAACAGGCTGAATGTCCAGTCAGCCCCGTCATATCGCCAGCGACCAAACAGCCGCGCCAAGTTACCTCATTCCTTTCTATGGCACCGATTAGAATGAGAGAATGAGACGGAAAGCAAATTAGAGAGGAATAAACGAATAAAGGAAGTGTGTGTGTGTGTGTGTGTGTGTATATATATATATATATATATATATGGGGAGAGAGAGAGAGAGAGAGAGAGAGAGAAAGATCAGAAGAGTGTATGCAGTGAAAATAGAACGGGAAATGGCAGGTGGGAATTTCTGTATTCAGTGCAAGCGTTCTCTCTGCGAAAGAACACACCTGTTGACACAAGACTTACTTTTCAACCCACCCTGCTTCAACTCACATACATACCTACCTACCTACATACATACATACATACATACATACATACATACATATGGACAGATAGACAGACTGACAAACATACAGACATACGTAAGTACGTACGTAAAGATGAAAGGTTAGAAACACACGCAGAACCTCGCACATGCACATCACGTATTTCACATTTCTGATCGATGCTTGACGTCACGAATTTGATACTTTACTATAACAGACATGAGAAACTCTGTGTGTGTGTGTGTGTGTGTGTGTGTGCGTGTGTGTGTGTGTGTGTGTATGTGTGTGTGTGTGTGTTTGTGCATGTGCGTGCGTGCACGCTTCATTAAATGCATGTCTACGCACAAGTTTCTTTACATTTTTTTACATTTTTCATATTTCCTTAGCTTGTTACAGTTACTATAGAGTTCCTAAATCCATATCCAAACTTTCTAGACCTTCACAGTCTCATTTCCAAGAATTGATTTGAATATATTTGGCGTTTGTATCGTTTCTTATATCATGATTGAATTCGTGTAGACTTTCGCATACATAAGCGCATAAAATAATTATGCTACCAAGCCGAACTCACTTGCGATATGATTATATCAAAGCATTGTAGCCGTCACTTACAACGAATATGACTTAGTGTCGTATACTATGCTTTCACTAATTGCTTTAGGTGCCTATGTAGTCGCGAGGGGACACAAACTACTTCGCCACACTCCCACCCTTTTCTGCGCGTGAATATCGAACATATGACAACAGGGGACGTAGGGCCGCAGCAAAATTGTTCTTTTTCTTCCTTTCTTCCTAACCTTTCTTTCTTTCTTCCTAACCTTTCTTTCTTTCTTCTTTTTTTTTTGCTGAATCGGCCGGGTTAACGTGAAGCGAAGGGCCTTGCAAAGGACACAACTCGTCGCTTCGTTAAGGAATCGATCTCACAATCTTATGATGACTGAACTAATGCTCGATGCCTTAACCACTGGGACAATTGCCTTCCTAACTATATAGGTTCTTGTGTGTGTGTATATGTGTGTGTATGTGTGTGTGTGTATTTATACATATAGATATGTATTTACGTATACACACAAGCACATATGTGTGCATGAGTATGCGTGTATGTATATATATATATATATATATATATATACAAACATACAGACAGACAGACATGCAGGCATACATACATACATACATACATACATACATACATACATACATACATACGTACGTACATACACTCACAGGCACATAGTTAGGAAAGCTGTTGTCCCAGAGGACACAAATATACATAAATATATACATAAACTTATAGATATATATGTGTGTGTGTGTGTGTGTGTGTGTGTGTGTGTGTGCAAACACATACGTATAGACACATACATTAAGTTCAGTTTACACGATTCATACATGTATGTATGTGTGTGCATATGTGCATGTGCATATGTGCATGTGCATATGTGCATGTGCATATGTGCATGTGCATATGTGTGAGTGAATGTATTATGTATGTGTGTAAGAGTGCGTGTTGGTTTGTGTGTGTGTATTTCTGTATGTATTTCTGTATGTATTTCTGTATGTATTTCTGTATGTATGTGCGTGAGTGAGTGTGTGTGTGTGTAAGGCCGTATCTCAAGAGATCTCTTTGTTTACATTCCACTGTGTTTATTTAGTTGGCTTCATTGTTGATCTTATTGCTGTTGTTCTTCCTGCCTACCTTTCTTTTCGTCTCTCTCTCTCTCTCTCTCTCTCTCCTCTCTCCCTCCCCCCTTATCTCTCTCATAACCTTACTCTCTCTACATCTGGTCCCCTCCCGCCCCACCACCCGCGCACTCTCTTACCGCACATGCGCCTCTCCTCAGCCATTATTTATTTGTCTTTAAGTCTTGTCAGACATTGTTTAGTAAGAGAGAGAGAGACAGAGAGGGAAGAGAGAGGGATGAGTGAGAGAGTGAGAGAATACAGGTGTGTGCATGTGTGTGTGTGTGTGTGTGTGTGTGT
>NC_142937.1:92307336-92322336 GCF_046866305.1 Octopus bimaculoides | reverse complement strand
GTCGACTTTGCCTTTCATCCTTTCAAGGCTTTGATCGGCCCGAGGCTATAGTAGAAGACATTTGCCGGAGGTGTCACGCAGTGGGACTGAACCAGTAACCATGTGTTTGGGAGGCAAGCGTCTTACCACACAGCCATGCCTGCGCTGTATATATAAGAATGAGTGGACGAACGAAAGAGAAGGGCTCCTGTAAGGGGCCTGCGACATAAGTCGTACGGAATCGAATAATATATAGAATAATATATATATATCTGTAAGCATATACATAAACATACATATTTGAATACGTACATATATACACACGTTTATATATGTATATATATACATACATACATATACATGTATATACATGTATATATATATATATATATATATATATATATATATATATATATATATATATATACATATATTATATATACACATATGTATATATATATATATATATATATATACACATGTATATACATGTATATGTATGTATATACATATATAAACGTGTGTATATATGTACGTATATAAATATGTATGTTTATGTATATGCTTACAGATATGTATGTATACGAATATCTATCTACATATGTATATACATATATATATATGTAAATACATACATACATATATATATATATATATATATATATATATATATATATATATATATATATATATATATATATATATATATATATATATATATATATATATATAGAGAGAGAGAGAGAGAGAGAGAGAGAGAGAGAGAAGATGGAATAGAAAGAAAGAAGGGAAGAAATATATATATATATGTTGTTGTTGTTGTTGCATATGTATATACGATAAACCAAAAGAGTATATCAAAGTATATTTATGTGTTTGAAATAAATATAATTATGCTCTGGAATGAATCGGCAATGGTTTAGCTAACGGTGCAGCATATTTCCGCCTCGTCAGGCTCCATGAGTTTCTCTGCTTAACCTCGCCATTGTATCCGGAGACTGCAGTCTGAAGTTACATACAAAAACGTTGCTTAACTTCAAAGTTGGTAAGCCAATCTGTATATTCGCAGCTGTTATAAATTCTCTTTCACACCATACACAACATGTAAAGAATCTATTTATATAAACATTACCATATAGACAGACAGTAATGGCAAGGAATGATGTATTGATTAGTTAAAGAACGCTAATAGCTCCCGGTAACAATATGGTGTACACTAAAAAAAATGAAATAAAATGCGTAGATTTTAAGGTGCGAAAATGTGATGGGATTATGCCAAGCAGAAGCATAAAAGTTTTAGAATAGTCCTGGTAGATTTAGAATTGCCGGAATCAGTGAATAATCTGCAGAGGTTTTAATTCGCTAGAATGGAACTCAAATCCAAAGCAGATGAATAATCGAGCCAAAATCTGTAAAACTGCAAGGCATTGTGGGAAATATAAACAGAGTGCGTCAAAAAAATATTCATCGGATTTATTATTCTTGGTAAACGTTTTAGCAGGAAGTACACAATATTCACCAGTTGAAACAATAATTCTGCAGAAAAGAACGGTAGAATAGTAGCTACATGTAGACATCATTATAACTCGCCTATATTTAATAGTGCAACATTAATGGCCGTATAAAATATGGTAGGTTTTTCTGCCGCAGGCTGTATTGCTGAACGCATCGCAGACAGTATTTTGAAAGTTATACATAAGTTACGAAAAAAGAAAAGACCCCTCCATCAACTGTTTGTGATGGTTAATTAGGGTGGTTGATGGATATAGCAGAGATGGGTGTAACCCACCCTAGATTGTTTTGATGACTTCGTGAATAATTGAAAGAATGCCGCGCTGTGTGTGTTGAGAACGTAAGTAACCGGATGTTTTCTAGTAATATTAATGTAGGTTTAGTACCGGTTAGAGAAGGGTGGACGGGGTAGCGCCGAAATGTACCGAGTTTGTAGCGATTCCCCACCAGCCGACCGTACCTGAGGTGAATGCACTGTAATACACACACACACCTTTCTCTCTCTCTCTCTCTATCAATCTATCTGTCTGTCTGTCTGTCTGTCTGTCTGTCTGTCTGTCTGTCTGTCTCTCTCTCTCTCTCTCTCTCTCTCTACTTATCTATCTGTCTGTTTGTCTCTCTCTCTCTCTCTCTCTCTCTCTCTATCAATCTATTTGTCTGTCTGTCTCTCTCTCTCTCTATCTATCTGTCTGTCTGTCTATCTATAAGTACACTCATATACAAATATATCTTCTATTCTTCTACTTGTTTCATTCATTAAACCGTGGCCATGCTGGGGCACCGCCTTGAAGAATTTTAGTTGAACAAATTGACCCCACGAATGCTTGTTATTACCAAGTTGCTGAGCACGTCGGGCGAAATGCTTTGAGGCAGTTTGCGCTTCGTTCTGAGTGGAAATCCCACCGAGGTCGACTTTGCCTTTCAACCTTTCGGAATCGATAAATTAAGTACCTTTGACATACTGGGGTCCATGTAATCGACTAGTCCTCTCTACAAAAATGGCTGCCCTTGTGTCAAACTTTGAAACCATCGGTGTTGGTGTGTTTGCGTTCCCGTAACTGGAGTTTTGCATGCGTAGCGGGCTTACAACCTTCAGCCTACGGCACCATGATATTCGTTCTTTTCAGCTATATAATACTTTCTCGATTATTCTGGCCGTGCCAAAGAGGCAAACATTTTGTAACAGTTCTACTGAGAGGCAGGGAGAGAGAGAGAGAGAGAGAGAGAGAGAGAGAGAGAGAGAGAGAGAGAGAGAGAGAGAGAGAGAGCGAAGCAGTGAGACAAAGAGAAAGATAAAAATGTAAGGAAGCTAAGAGAGAGAGAGAGAGAGTGGGGGCGGACTAAAATAACATCGTTCAGACATTTCCCATCCGAATAAAGAGAGAAAAACATGGCGGTTTTATAGCAACGCTCCACCGTACGACTAACATGGAACCATGTTTATCTGTCAAGAACGATAATTGACAAATAATTCCTTTCAAACAGAGACACTTTGAGATGCTAAAGCAAAAATATAGTTGTTTTTATTTTATATTTTATATGTCTATATTTTAACATATGAAAGTTCTTTCTCTTTTCGAATGGCAAAAATTATTTGTAGAAAAAAAAAAAAACTTTTGAATATTTTTTTTTAACCTCTTCGTTCTTAAGATGTTATTTCGTTGTCATACCAGTCGAAAATATTTCTGTTTTAACATCCATAATATAAAATACTCCAAAACAGTTTTGGTTTGGTTTCTGCAATCGTTTGCTGTTTTCATTGATATTTTTGTTGTTTTACTGCTGAAAATCTTACCGGATTCTATAGGCGAAAAATTTTTTTTGCCGTATTCTATTGGCGGCATATATATTTATATATTTATATATTTGTTTCATTTTCTTTTATTATGCTTCAGATTTTGCAGTGTTTTTCTGAGGAAAACATTTGCAATATTTATATCTGTAGTAGTTTATGAGTTTTATTTATTTTTTAAATTTTCTATTACATTCTTTGGTATAGGTATGTATTATGAAATATAATATGGTAGATTTTTAACAGATTCTGAAGAAAAAAAAAAGATTTAAAATAAATAAATAATCATAAAACACGGAGGAAAAAACTGCTGAGAGAAATAATCATATGAGGTTTTCATCTTTACTTCAAGTGTAAAATTATAGGTGTGTATGCGCATAACTACATACACTCAAAAGACACAGAATATATTCATGTCTATGTGTGTGTATGTATTATGCACACACAAACACACACATATATATATATATATAGATAGATAGATATGCACACACATATATATATATATCAATATATATATATATATATATATATATATATATATATATATATATATATATATATATATATATATATATATATATATATATATATATATTCTTTTAATCTTTTATTTGTTTCAGTCATTTGAATGCGGCCATGCTGGAGTACAGCCTTTAGTCGAGCAAATCGACCCTAGGGCTAATTATTTGTAAGCCTAGTACTATCTTTCCCTTTTGCCGAACCGCTAAGATACAGGACGTAAACATACCAGCATCGGTTGTCAAGCTATGTTGAGGGGACAAACACAGACACACAAATATATACATACACACGCGCGCGCGTACAAACACACACACTCACATACATATATATACATACATATATATACGACAGGCTTCTATCAGTTTCCGTCTGCCGAATCCACTCACAAGGCTTTGGTCGGCCCGAGGCTATAATAGAAAACACTTGCCCAAGGTGCCACGCAGTGAGACTGAACCCGGGACCATGTGGCTGGTAATCTCAATTAATGTATATGTATGTGCGTATAAATATGTATATATAAATATTTATATATATGTATATATATATATATATATATATATATATATATATATATATATATATATATATATACACATACATATGTATATACATATAGAAATATACATATATATATATATATATATATATATATATATATATATATATATATATATACATACATATATATACATATATTATATATATATAAATACCTACCTACCTACCTACATACATACATACATACATACATACATACATATGTGTATGTACTCATTATGCTGTCAAATTATGGAATTAAAATAATTCTTTTAAAATGCCATAAAATCCGGCATCCTGAGCAGATAACCAGCAGAAAGAGATGGCTTCGTTTGTGAATACATTTTTTTAGTTAAAATGACTCTTTGTCGCGAGTGGTAGGCACTGGGCAAACGTTTCATATATGCACACTTATGCATGTGTGTGTGTGTGTGTGTGTGTGTGTGTGTGAAAAAATATTAGTAATAATAATAATAATTATAGTTCGTTCTGACCCAGTTAACACACACACACACACACACACACACACACACACACACACACACACACACATTCATAAAACTTAAAAACTTAGGTACGAATATTTCTAGCTCTTTCGTCGCTAACAATGGGAAATACCAAAGAGCGACAACTCTGGACAGACTTAATTACAGCTGCAGCTTTAACTAAACCATATTCGACAACATTGACTGAGATGAGACATTAGATCTCCAGGTCGAAAGAAATTTCAGCTGTATTTAGACATAAGCAAGCTTTAGTTAAAATATATTTGTGACAATTTTCTACTTCTAAAGGCAAATTCACTGTAGTTACTGTGGACTAAAATATATATCATTATTTACATTTGACGGATATTTGTCCTCATCTTGTTTGTTGTTAACACAACGTTTCGACTGATATACCCTCCAGCCTTCGTCAGGTGTCTTGGGGAAATTTCGAACCTGGGTTCTCATTCCTAACGATGTTACTATTATTATATTATTACTATTATTAATCAGGTCGCTCTTAACCACTACGCCATATGCCCGTAGGCAATTATGGGGGGTGAATTTTAAGGCTTATAAATCTATTATTTTTCTATCCTTCCTCAATACCGGTTCCCATATGCTATTCATATCTGCACTCGGTCTGCTTAGGTGGTTGTTGTGTCCTAGCATATGTGCTGCTTCCTTTAGTTTTCGTATTTTCCAGTGTTGTTCCCTGTCTATTATTTTAACTTCATCCTACAGGGAGAGGTGGTTTCCATTTTTCCATACATGTTCAGCTATACCCGATTTATCAATGTCTCCTCGTGTCACAGCTTTGCGATGTTCTTCTACCCTTATTTTGAGGGGGCGACATGTTTCGCCTTTGTATAACCTACCACAGCTGCATGGGATGGAGTACACGCAGTTTTTGGTCATATTCTCTTCTGTTGGTGGTTTTACCCGAAGGAGATATTTGCGAAGTGTTGTATTGCTCTTGAATACTGCCCTGATGTCATATGGGCCGCATATCTTTTGTATCTTTTCGGAGAGGCCTTTCACATAGGGTAGACAGACTGTAGACAGTTTATTGGTTTCATCCTCTCTTTTCTTCATAATTGGAGTAGATAGTATGTTCTTGGGGTAGTTGTTTCTTAATAGATTGGTTCTGAGCTTGATCATTTCCTCGTGGTGGGTATCACGATCGCTACTTATATTCTTTGCTCGGTGTTTTAGGCACTGAGCAATTCCTCTCTTTACACTGTATGGATGGTGGGAATTGAAGTTAAGGTATCGTCCAGTGAAGGTTGGCTTGCGATATACGGATGTCCTGAATCCATACTCGGTGCGTGTTATTAATACGTCCAGGAATGCCAACTGATTGTTCTCTTCCTTTTTCCATGGTGAACTGTATGGATGGATTTATTGAGTTCACATGATCTAACAGCATTTGGACATCTTGCTGGTGGGGCCAGAGAATAAAGGTGTCATCAACGTATCGCAGCCATAGGGTTGGTTTTAGTGGTGTTGATCCTAAAGCCAAATTCTCGAAGTATTCCATGTATATATTGGCTATTATCGGTGATAATGGCGAACCCATAGCTAAACCGTCTTCTTGTCGATATATATCAGTGTCCATACTGAAGTAGGTAGTTTCTACACAGAAAGTCAACATTTCCATCAAGTTTGTTATTGGTATACTAGTGCGTTCTTTTAGATGGGTGTCTGTCACTAGTTTTTCTTGAATCACCGATAGTGCTTCACCAGTTGGGACTTTGGTGAATAGACTTATCACATCTAGACTCACCATCTGGTTGGATTCTTGATCCTTGATCAATTCTGTGAAGTGGGTGGAATTCTTGACGTATGATGAAACTCTCGAAAAATGCTTATCTTTATATTTCTTAAGAATGTTGAACGAATGACGTGTAATATTCTTGTTGTGTAATATTCGTATGTTCCAAACAACTGAAATTACCACTCAGATAAAAATGTTAAATTTTGGGGTTTTTTTTCTTTCGAATTTTTGTTCAGACATCCCATAAATTTATCAGAAGATCTCTTCCGGCGAAAGTAAATCCTTAACATAGCAAAAAAACAGAATCCCAAACACTGGTATTTCTCTTGAGAACCAAAAATATTTCAGCTCCCAATAATGACTGATAATCTACAAAGCCAAATTAGTTCCATGGCGGAATATTGCAAACAAATACTGAACCACATTTAGAGATGGTTTTAATTAAACGTCTTTAAGTTACCAAAACGTTTTTTTTTTTGTTTATTTATTTCACAAGTCACATACTTTTAAAATGGAAGCATAGCTGACTCTTAAAACATCATTACATCCAAAAGATTTAATGTTTATTTAAATGTTGTTTCCAATTAAATAGAAATATGTTTGCTAAACATTTTTTTTTCTCTCCTCGTAATAATGTACTTTTCAAAACGACACGATTTTCTTTTTCTGTTTCGTAAGCAATTCTTCGTTGCCGTTTCAGCGTTTGGAGTAAAATGACGATGTTTACGTGATGTATTTTCATACCTTCCATTTAATGTATCCATTTTACTTGATATATTTTTATGCATTATAACTGAAATATACTTCTCCATTTTTCTTTTTTTTCTTTTTCTTTTTTTCAAAAATACGCCTTATTCTCCGTTGCAAAAACAGTTTATCAACATGGCATACTGACAACTCTTTTCGAAAAGTAAACAAAACTATAATGTGAAAGTTTCTGGAAGAGAAATTTATGAATGGAGATGTATATCTATCCAGACAATATACAGAAATTGAAAGTTCACCAGCATCGAGGTACCATTTAATTGCATGGATTTGTATTTATATAAAATTACTTCGATTTTCTGTAAAATATTCATGATGGAACCTCGATATAGTTACTCGATCTGCTAGAAAGTCTAGCCAAATCTCCTCAACCAAATCTCATTCCGAGTTCGATTCCAGGTAGTAACCTGGAATTCGACTTTGCCCTTCATCCTTTCGGGGTTGATTAAATAAGTACCAGTTACGCACTGCAGTCGATGTAATCGACTTAATCCCTTTACCTGTCCTTGTTTTCTCCCTCTACGTTTAGCCCCTCCCCCGCCCCGTGAGCAATAATGAAATATATAGTAGAAGGCACTTACCCAAGGTGTCACGCAGTGGGACTGAACCCGGAACCATGTGATTAGGAAGCAAGCTTCTTACTACACAGCCACGAGGATATATTGTGACGGAGAATTAACAGAGTTGGAAAAAATGCCTTACGGTATTGATTTCCATTCTGTGCCTTCAAATCCCGCCGGTAGGGAGGTAACCTTTTCCCTTTCATCGTCCCGGGCTCTCGTATAAATATAATTTGTACTATTAGTAGATGCAGCAGTTATTATTAATAAATCTTAAAGTTACAAGGCCCAGGACAAAAATAAATAAATAAATAAGTGAATAAATGAATAAATAAATAAATAGATAAATAAATAGACAAATAAAACGTGTGAAGTGAGGGGAATTTGGCACCTTTTTCTAGCATGATAGCTATTAAGTTCGGTGCTGTTTCTTTTTTTTATAAATGTGAGTAAGAAGATAGATTAAAGCTTGTCAAGAGAAATATTTCAATTTCCAGCCCGTCTGGCCATAGTGTGATAAGCATATGTTTTATGGCGGTGACTTCGAGACATTTTAAGCTTTTAACAAACAGGCAGAATAATTCATAGATAGATATTGGTGAGCCACTGTGTGTGTGTGTGTGTGTGTGTGTGTGTGTGTGTGTGTGTGAATGAATAAATGTATGAGGGCTGTCTTAGAGTGTATGTATATATATAGAGTGTATATATATATATATATATATATATATATATATATATATATATATATATGTAGATAAGCACAGGCACACACAGAGAAAGATACACACACACACACACACAAATATATATATATACACATGTGAGTGGGGGGAGGGAAGGAACGTGGGGGGGGGAATGATCTAGATATACTTCAGTTTATAAATGTATCGGCTACCTTTTCTACTTTGGAGAATCCAAACAACTAGTAAGGAATATTAGTTATATATGTATGTGTATATATATATATATATATATATATATATCCCAAATGGTGACAATTTACCCATCGCACCCTGTATATATATATATATATATATATATATATATATATATATATATATATATATATATATATATACAGGGTGCGATGGGTAAATTGTCACCATTTGGGATTTTTAATTTCGCGCATGCAAATGCTTTCTTTTTTATTTTGTCAACTACACAATATAGTTGGGTCTGCACCATGACGCGATTCACTCTGCCTGAAATTAGGAAACGACATACTGGATGAAAGTGTTCTTTGTTAGAGAAGAGTGAAAACAAGGGAGGTAAGTAGCAGGACAATGTGAGTGTATGTGAGTGTGGGGATCTTAACTGATCATAGAATGAATAACGGCCAAACAGAAGTGACAGCTGAAAGGGAGAGAGAGAGAGAAAAAAATGGTTCAGATATAAGATTTTAAAACTTTTCTTTTAGAACTTTATTTAATAGACGAATTTTTGAGAACAGGACTTCGATTTAAAAAAAAACATGGCCAACCTTTCCGGACTAACCTGATAGACTTCATACTAGTAGATAATATTCTTGTAGCAATAAGAATATGCTTTTGTGAGATTTAAACAGAAAACACGCCTCAAAATAAAGTGAAGCAGAATTTTCTTCGGCGAAAATATTTTGCAGAAGATCTTGTAATCAACGAGAGAATGTATAAATGTCAAGTATGGAATCTTAATATGATACAATCATTTAAGACAGCTTAATGTCAATATCTGGATATGTGCTTATATATTGGTATGTATGATTGTACGAATATATGTATGTATGTTATATATATATAAGTATGTATGTATGTGTGTATGTATGTATGTGTGTGCGTATGTTCTGGTTTCATTTTTCGAATTCCTCACTAATGGAAAAAGACCCAGAACGAAGTCTCTTTCTTTGGCATTCAGACAATAACAATGGGGTAAGTTATACGTGTACGCACACATGTATTCACGCATCTAAGCATCTTTGCATATATATGTGTGTGTATGTATGTGGATGTTTGTATGCATACATAACTTGCATACAAATATACATACTTACCTACATATATACATACATAATACACGTGCATATATATATATGTGTGTGTGTGTGTGTGTGTGTGTGTGTGTGTGTGTGTGTGTGTGTGTGTGTGTGTAATGTATTCGCGCAGGTGTGGGTGTGTCGTAAGAAAATTGCTTCCCAACCATATATTTCTGGACCACATAGTTCCAGATACGCCCGGGGGTGAACCGCTCAGCCACCCCGTAGCCACGCGGCTCAGCAGTCGTGTTATTGCTTCTTCAGTCATCGACGAAGAGAGAGGCAAGAAGCGATAGATGTTCCCTAATTGATTGCATCGACTTACATCTCGTGGGGTCCGCCAGTACAAACGACAGGTCGTTAGCATTTGGTTCATTGACCTTTACTTGGTATCCTACAATCCACCAAACAGCGGAAGTACGCTTTGGGGGACAGTGCTTCGCACCTTGTTTTTTTACGAACTGTTAAACCCGCTCCTTCATGGTTAATTACGATATGCTTCCTGAAACCGTTTGTGAAAACAACGCCGAGATTTGTCCCACGTGAGAGCCTTTATGTGGTTGGGTGATATGCTAGAGATAGCAGCCATGTGTCAATTGACAATGTAGTCTTCGATATAAATGATGGTAAAATTACCAGGGTTGACTTAATCGAAACAACGGTGGTGCGTCAAGTGTAGACAAGCTGGGCTTATGACAGACGCTATTCCAGAAGTGACACATCGTGTGTTCACTGCGATACGTAGACGTCATAGTAAAGGCGGGGTGCGTCAGAGGAAGAAACATGAGAAAGGAGACAGTATGAGATTAAGCAATACCATTGGATGACCACAAAAGATGATTTTCTCCTCATCACGAAATGCTCTGACGAAACCCTATTCCTAGGTTCTCTTTTTAAGTAATTGTTCTATAAATAAATAAATGAATTAATAAATAGATAAATAAATAAATAAATAAAAGCCCCTGCCCCTCTCCTGTTGCATCTCCACCACACAGACAACCATTATTTAGTTTCCGCTTCAGTGATTTTATATATATATATATATATATATATAGTATGACATACGGATATATATATATACATTCATACATACATACATATATATATACATACATACATACATACATACATACATATATATATATATACACACACACTCACATATATATATATATATATATATATATATATAGTATGACATACAGATATATATATATATACATTCATACATACATACATATATATATACATACATACATACATACATTCATACATACATACATATATATATACATACATACATACATTCATACATACATACATATATATACATACATACATACATACATACATACATATATATATACACACACACACACACCCACACACATATATATATATATATATATATATATATATATATATATTTATATATACACACATACATACATACATATATATACTGTAGTTTACAGGCGTACTTGCTGCTCAAAGCATCCTTTTATCTACCCGAAAGATGTTCTGCATAAGTACCCGTGAAATAGCTTGCTGGTGTTTAAAATAACAACACATATGTATACCAATTCACACGCATGCACAAATGCACACACGCACAAATGCACACACGCATACACACACACTGACACACACACACACACACACTGACACACACACTGACACACACACACACACACACACTGACACACACACTGACACACACACACACTGACACACACACACACACACACACACTGACACACACAAGGCTCATTTATTAACGCTCCAGCATCTTCAGAAACATTCTCTACGCCGCATATGTTTTCTTTCATCACCATCATCACCATCATCATCATCGTTCATCACCACCATTACCACCGCCACCTTCACCACCATCATGATGATCATCGTTGCCTTGTTGTTGCTTTTGCTGTTCTTCTTCTTTTCTGTGTGTCTGTGTGTGTGAGGGTTGTACCCCTAATTACCCTGCCCTGTTGCCTTCTCCCGCAACACACACACAAGCGGAGGATCATTCCTTGTTTTTATGTTATTTTGTATGGTTAATGCTTAAAACCACCACCACCACCACCACCAGATTTTAGACCAAGCACGTCTATGAAATTTTGGGGTGTACGCAAATAAAGGAGCATTACATTAAAGCTGTCATCCGCATGTCATACTATATATATATACATATATATACATACTATCTATCGCCTATCTGTCTGAACGTTTTAATGCCCTCTATTGCGTTTTTGTTCCATTTATATATATATATATATATATATATATATATCGGGGGTAACCAGATCGAACCATCTCAAGTGTGACTGTCCGAAATGGTCGTGACTTCTGGGACTTGACTGATGAAAGAAAGCCAAGAATGACCCATATATATATATATATAAGGGAAGAATTCACAAAAAAAAAACAAAGGACGAAGACAGGTGGTGTAGAAAACAAACAGATGTATTAGTATAACGCTCGGGAATTGAAAAAGTCTTTAACGTTTCGAGCTTACGCTCTTCCACAGAAAGGAAAACAGCAAGAAACAAGGAGAGAAAAGAATGTGTGCAGTGGTTAGCGTATGTATGAGAGCCCAATGCGAAATAATACAAAGTAGAGAAAAATATATTGCGTTTTCATTTTCCTCTCTCTCTCTCTCTCTCTCTCTCTCTCTCTCTCTCTCTCTCTCTCTCTCTCTCTCTCTATCTCTCTCTCTCTCTCTCTCTCTCTCTCTCTCTCCACACACACACATATTGTTGGAAGGCATGATGCTGTGGAATTGTCTGAGATTAAATCCCTTCGTAGTTTGGTTCTGTTAAAAACACGATATATACCAGAGCAAGACAAACATCGTCGCTGCAGTGACTCATGAGAACGACAGACGCGTTTCGTATTTCTGGAGGCTTGTCACTGCCATGTCACCCGAGCGTCACCTGATTAAATGACATTTAAGCAATGGATTAAAATAACCATCCGTGTATCATGCTAAGGTCATACACGCCGTTAGATGCTATCTTGCTGATGTGGTCCTTTCCATCGTCGATTTCTTCAGAATCTAATTCGTTTTCTTTTAAATTAAATTTTGTTTATTCCAAATTTAGGTACCTGGATAGCAGTTTTGAGGAGAGGGGTTTAGTATCAGATTGATAGATTAATTTATCATCCCTGGAGGAATTAAAGGCTAAATTGATCTAAACGTGCTTTGAACTCGGAACGTAAGAGCCGGAAGAAACACCGCAAAGCATTTTTCTTCGATGCTCTACTGGTTCTGCCAATCCACCGCCCTTTTTCTGATTTAGCCACGAGGCCAGTAATTTGGGGGAGCAGGGGGTTGGTCAATACTCTCGACTAAATTGTTATTATTTTATAGTTCTCGGAGAGGCTAAAGGAAAAGTTGACATCGGTGTAATTTGAACTCGGAGCATAAAGAAGCAGAAGGTATACCGAAAGGCATTTTGTCCGACGCTCTAACGATTCCGCCAATCCTGCTTCATCTAGCACCCACCATAACAACTCTCTAGAATTGGTGTTTGTATTGTTGTTGGTGGTGGTGGTTGAGGTGGTGGTGGTAGTGGGGCTGTTGTAGTCGTTGTTTAACTCCAGATCATCTCTGGCAAAACAGGACATTTTTTTTTCCACGGTATTCTAGCCATGGCCATCATGCCATAATTTTTTTTTATTGATCTCGTTACAACCGAGAGCAACGTGTCCTTTCTCTTCTGTGATGTTAGTTGTATTTCACGGAATTTCGGTGAAACACGACTAACATCACCACCACCACCACCGTCATCTTCAGCAGCAGCGCTACTACTACTACTACTGCTGCTGCTGCTGTTACTGAAGCTACTAGTTCTACCTAACACCAACACTACCCTCACCCATATCCTCCTCCTCCTGCTCCGCCTCCTCTTCCTCCATCTGTAAGCCATCATTTCTAGCGTCTCCAATAACCTCCCAGCGGTGTCCTATGACCATTACTCCTATCTTTTATCTGATAAGAGGAAACGAAACCAACAACGCTTGCCAACTATCGATATGTGTACGTGTGTGTATATGTATGTACGTATGCGTGTGTATGTACGTATGTATGTGTGTGCATGTGTGTGTATACATATGTATATATTATATGTAAATTTGTTTGCGTCTGCCTATCTATATATACATACATACATACATATATACATACATACACACATACATACATACATACATACATATATACATACATACATACATACATACAAACATTCATACATACACACACAGATCTACACGTATGCTTATGTACGTGCGTATCTATACATATTTGTGTATGAGTGTGTGTGTGTGTGTGTGTGTGTGTGTGTGTGTGTGTGTGTGTGTGCATTATGTGTCTCTGATGTTTATCCTTACTCCTATGCCCTGGCGGTTCGTCAAAGACAGTCGATCAAAAGTTTACTAGAGAGTTAAGTTCTTCTACCGATAGGATCGAGTATACAGTATCGAAACTCCAGCATCGCCACACTCTAACAACCACACACACATACACATGTACACACATAAATATACATCGGTATGAATATATGTATATATATATATGTATATATATATATATATATATATATATATATATATATATATATATATACATATACATATATATATACGACGGGCTTCTTTCAGTTTCCGTCTACCAAATACACTCAGAAGGCTTTGGTCAGCCCAAGGCTATAGTAGAAGACACTTGCTCAAGGTTCTACACAGTGGGACTGAACCCCAAACCATGTGGTTGGGAAGCAAGCTTCTTACCACACAGCCAATATATATCTATAATATAAATTGAAGTTGGCCGACCGTTGTATTCTTTCTTCTCTTGAGGTTCACGGCCAAACGGCTGGGTGGATTCGCGTGAAATATGGCACACATGTGGAGACGGGTGCATAGATTGGAACGCGCTTTCTAACAAGACATAGCAACAGGTGTCTTTCGACTAAGGACGAATTAAATTAAGCTGGCGTGTGTGGAAATCTTGTATCCCTGCCTTGTATTCCTGCGTCTGTGAAATCTTGTATCCC